>NW_028159327.1:0-39186 GCF_964263955.1 Coregonus lavaretus | reverse complement strand
GACTGAGAGAAAAGGAATGACTTTGGCTCATGTTAGTCATGGAGTAACTATATGTGTTGTAGCTAGCTAGCTAATGTGTGCCTCTTAGATGTGTAATACTTTGTGTCGTTCTGCTGCAGTAGGAATAGAGACAGTTATTCTCTTACAGATAATACCGCTTTGTTCTGCATGGGGAGAAGCTAGGCACAGTATGTAGTTATAACAGTATGTAGTTATAACAGTATGTAGTTATAACAGTATGTAGTTATAACAGTATGTAGTTATAACACTATGTAGTTATAACAGTATGTAGTTATAACAGTATGTAGTTATAACACTATGTAGTTATAACAGTATGTAGTTATAACACTATGTAGTTATAACAGTATGTAGTTACAACACTATGTAGTTATAACAGTATGTAGTTATAACAGTATGTAGTTATAACAGTATGTAGTTATAACACTATGTAGTTATAACACTATGTAGTTATAACACTATGTAGTTATAACAGTATGTAGTTATAACAGTATGTAGTTATAACAGTATGTAGGTATAACAGTATGTAGTTATAACACTATGTAGTTATAACAGTATGTAGTTATAACAGTATGTAGTTACAACACTATGTAGTTATAACAGTATGTAGTTATAACAGTATGTAGTTATAACACTATGTAGTTATAACAGTATGTAGTTATAACACTATGTAGTTATAACAGTATGTAGTTATAACACTATGTAGTTATAACAGTATGTAGTTATAACAGTATGTAGTTATAACAGTGTGTAGTTATAACACTATGTAGTTATAACAGTATGTAGTTATAACAGTATGTAGTTATAACACTATGTAGTTATAACAGTGTGTAGTTATAACAGTATGTAGTTATAACACTATGTAGTTATAACAGTATGTAGTTATAACAGTATGTAGTTATAACACTATGTAGTTATAACAGTGTGTAGTTATAACACTATGTAGTTATAACAGTATGTAGTTATAACACTATGTAGTTATAACAGTATGTAGTTATAACAGTATGTAGTTACAACACTATGTAGTTATAACAGTATGTAGTTATAACAGTATGTAGTTATAACACTATGTAGTTATAACAGTATGTAGTTATAACACTATGTAGTTATAACAGTATGTAGTTATAACACTATGTAGTTATAACAGTATGTAGTTATAACAGTATGTAGTTATAACACTATGTAGTTATAACAGTATGTAGTTATAACAGTATGTAGTTATAACACTATGTAGTTATAACAGTATGTAGTTATAACAGTATGTAGTTATAACACTATGTAGTTATAACAGTATGTAGTTATAACACTATGTAGTTATAACACTATGTAGTTATAACAGTATGTAGTTATAACAGTATGTAGTTATAACAGTATGTAGTTATAACAGTATGTAGTTATAACAGTATGTAGTTATAACAGTATGTAGTTATAACACTATGTAGTTATAACAGTATGTAGTTATAACAGTATGTAGTTATAACACTATGTAGTTATAACAGTATGTAGTTATAACAGTATGTAGTTATAACACTATGTAGTTATAACAGTATGTAGTTATAACAGTATGTAGTTATAACACTATGTAGTTATAACAGTATGTAGTTATAACACTATGTAGTTATAACAGTATGTAGTTATAACAGTATGTAGTTATAACAGTATGTAGTTATAACACTATGTAGTTATAACACTATGTAGTTATAACACTATGTAGTTATAACAGTATGTAGTTATAACACTATGTAGTTATAACAGTATGTAGTTATAACAGTATGTAGTTATAACACTATGTAGTTATAACAGTATGTAGTTATAACAGTATGTAGTTATAACACTATGTAGTTATAACACTATGTAGTTATAACACTATGTAGTTATAACAGTGTGTAGTTATAACAGTATGTAGTTATAACACTATGTAGTTATAACAGTATGTAGTTATAACAGTGTGTAGTTATAACAGTATGTAGTTATAACAGTATGTAGTTATAACAGTATGTAGTTATAACACTATGTAGTTATAACAGTATGTAGTTATAACAGTATGTAGTTATAACAGTATGTAGTTATAACACTATGTAGTTATAACAGTATGTAGTTATAACAGTATGTAGTTATAACAGTCTGTAGTTATAACACTATGTAGTTATAACAGTATGTAGTTATAACACTATGTAGTTATAACAGTATGTAGTTATAACAGTATGTAGTTATTGACTACGAAGTTACATGCTAAAAGGGTCATTTCGAATCCCCTTGCATGTGTTTGTTATTGGGGCCATTCGAGCAGAGGAGAAGTGAAAGGTCCATAACAACAATGTCCCCTTGTATCAAATGGACTCTGAACACCTCACTACACCCTCAAACACACCATGCAAGGGTTCCCTTTGTAGAACTGTAGTATTTAGTATCGGTGTTAGTGGTATGTTTGTCTTCTACTGTATTTATGAATTACATCGGGTCGGCAGGTAGCTTAGTGGATAAGAGCGTTGTGCCAGTAACCGAAAGGTCGCTGGTTCTAATCCCCGAGCCAACTAGGTGAAGAATCTGTCGATGTGCCCTTGAGCAAGGCACTTAACCCTAATTGCTCCTGTAAGTCGCTCTGGATAAGAGCCTCTACTAAAAATACATCATTTTTTTTGTCATAACTGTTCCTGCATACTGCTGTGTAAACTCACCTCGGTCTCCAGAGCAAATACACGTTGTCTTGACTACAAGCCATGTCTTCTTAATAAACGTTGTCTTGACTACTGAAAACAAGCCATGTCTACTTATTTGCTGCATTGACTGACTAATCTGTTTTATTGAACGTTTACATGCCAACAAATTAGTTGAAATGATACACCGACTCCCCCGCATATATTTTTTTCTCTGTAAGATTGTAGCTAGTTACTTCCAAAATACATTTCATGAATATCACAACTGATCCAGAAGTTGAAGTCAACACTTTTCTGGTTTCTGATGCAGCTGGAATCATTAAGTCACTTGTCAGGACACTTGTAAAAAAGATGATGTAAAACATTTGATCAAACTCCTTCATAGACACATGTACAACATTTTAGCAATATCTACAGCGCAATGCAGTTGTGAGTACACTAGGCATTCTATATTATACTACAACAACGGGGTGACAGGTAGCTTAGTGGTTAAGAGCGTTGTGCCAGTAAACCGAAAGGTCGCTGGTTCTAATCCCCGAGCCGACTAGGTGAAAAATCTGTCTGTGCCCCTTGAGCAAGACACTTAACCCTAATTGCTCCTGTATGTCGCTCTGGATAAGAGCGTCTGCTAAATGACTTAAAAATGTTTAAAAAAAACAACAGACTAACTGAATATGGATGTTGTGTTGGCTGAATGTTCCAAGCAGGGTCCTGAATGTTCTTCAGCTGGTGAACCTCGCCAGTGGCAGCTGGTCTGGCAGAAAGTCATGACCTTGGTCTCCTATACAAGGTGTGCTCTTGCCATCCCCTCTTTTTCTCTTCTGAGGATGTTGAGCTTGTTCCCGGTTTTCATCCAAAGAGTCTACAGGATCTGTACGACTAAATCTGTTGTCAAGGTCGTCCTCGTCATCGTCAGCAGGATCAGTCTGTACAACACAAAGCAGTAGTAAAATCACTTGGGAAGCGAAACCAGAAATAAAAGCCATATTGCAACCTGTGTTTTGTGATATTTGCGTCGTTTGCTCTATAACCGGTTAGTTCATATGCCTTGACACCGTGATCTATAGGCCTAAAGGCCGAGACAATAAGAAGACGCAGTGGCTGAATAAATTCAACCACACCTTTGTTTCATCACAACACCGGAGATCAACCTCTGTCCGGTGAAGTCCACAAAGCATATTGCAGGTAACAAACAGTTAACAAACAGTTTCGGACTCCTAATCAACTATTGCTTTAGAACACGGAGAGAAAAAAAAACAGCAGCTGCCTCCACTATTCCAGCACCATTTCAACTTCAACATTTAAAAATCATCAAATTACCTCAACTTAGTCTAACACAGTGACAACTAAAAGATACCCAAAACTATTTAGTCCAATCAATGTTAACTAAATATCATGTGGCTGTCCATGGTACTGATTACTGTGTGTGTGTGTGTGTGTGTGTGTGTGTGTGTGTGTGTGTGTGTGTGTGTGTGTGTGTGTGTGTGTGTGTGTGTGTGTGTGTGTGTGTGTGTGTGTGTGTGTGTGTGTGTGTGTGTGTGTGTGTGTGCGTAAGTAGAAAAAACATGTTGACTCACCTCATGTAGAGAAATGCCGTCCTCTCTTTCATGTTGCCTAAACAGTCTATGACTCTGTCACACAGTACACATTGTTATTTCTGTTGTCCTCGGCTACCTGTCTGAAATGCTCGCTAGCCTAACTTCCTTTCATGGGCAACGATGAGCCAGCTAGTTAACATTAGCATACTACATCCAGCTAAATATTGAACTTCTGTCCTCTCAGGCCAGAGGCACGATGTAGGAATGTATGGTTGGATCAGATTCACTGTTTATAATCATTGGCCAGGACAGAGAATTAAGTAAAACCACAAGTCCAAATCTCTATATAATTTAGGAAACGGCCAATTTTAGCTAGCTAGCTAGCTAGCCACCAGAGGACAACAACACAATGTGATGTGATGTAACAACTCAAGTTTTTTTTCTGTCAATGAGGTTTGGCTTTTCATGTGATGTGATTGGTGTGAAGTCAAATCCAAACTGGCTTCCCTTGACACTTTTTTTTTGGGTGCGCCAGTGTAACCGGCGCTGTACTGCACGGCTGTATCTCTTCGCTGTGTGTGATTGATTGGGACTATAGACGTGGACTTCGGAGATCAGGCTGTTTTTAATGAATCAGAATTCTCTCTGAAACCAAAAGAAAATACAAAACATCTGTAGAGCGCAAACATATTCTGCCCGTTGTCGCCTCTTTCTACAACACAGACGCACAATACAAAGGACTGGGATCAGTGGAGGAGCCTAGCCATCGTTCACACATACAATACCTTAGCTAGCTAGTAACCACATGTTGAACTGAACTGGGATCAGTGGAGGAGCTAGCCATCGTTCACACATACAATACCTTAGCTAGCTAGTAACCACATGTTGAACTGAACTGGGATCAGTGGAGGAGCTAGCCATCGTTCACACATACAATACCTTAGCTAGCTAGTAACCACATGTTGAACTGAACTGGGATCAGTGGAGGAGCTAGCCATCGTTCACACATACAATACCTTAGCTAGCTAGTAACCACATGTTGAACTGAACTGGGATCAGTGGAGGAGCCTAGCCATCGTTCACACATACAATACCTTAGCTAGCTAGTAACCACATGTTGAATTCACAATGTTAATATCATCGTAAAAAGTACAATTACAATTGCATCTTAACAATACCATCCACTCATGAGTAAACTCTAAATATACAACATTATTCATCAACAAAACACTGTGTGTGTCATGACTTTGTGCTTAAAGGAATCAAACTTTTCTGAAGATGATAGAAAAACCGTGCCTACCACTCATAGTGCATCAAAATGATTTGAGCAGGAGAACGCATGGAAAAACATTAAGTACACACTCCCCTATTCCCAGAATGCATTGCATAATAACACATCAACATGCTATATTAATATATGAGCTGTTAGACCAGGACCATTCACAGATGAGCTCACTCAGCTTAGCGCAACGCTGATTGGCTATTATTTTATTTTACAAAATTATCTAGGGACGCCAAATGCTCGCTGGCTTCCATTGCATTCAATGCTACGGGGCGTCATACTCTTTTTGACCAGACAGCATCAGATAGACGGGCTAAACATAGTGAGACAGAGGGGGCGCTGTTTCACTCGCTCAAATGCTTTCTCCGGTGAGATACATTCAGCCTCTTGCGCGTTGAAGGAAAATTATGAAACACAGAGAGACGAAAGATACATTATTTTATATATATATTTAGAAAAAATCTTTATTCATTTTTGGGGGGAAGCCTCGCTTCCCTTGGCATCCATGAATACATGCCACTAGTCAGTGATTAGCCAACATTTTACTACTTTTGTCCCCATCAATACAGTGATTAGCAATGCACACTCAAACAAGGTACTATATCCACCTATCCCCCTTGTGTCAATAGATCATGCATACTAACCTTCACACACAATACCCACCCCTGACAGGCACCATTCAGTCACACACACTCTCCTTACTAATAACTCAGCTTTTCTCAAATTTAGACTCAAAGCTTTACATAAACAATCGTGACATTTATTACTTTTTAGGACACTGTTGTTCAGATGAGCTAGCCAACAACACAGCTAACACAATCAGTTCTAACTGAAGCTGGAAAGATGCAAACTAGCTGCATTTCGTTTCGTTTTACCTGTTTTCTATTTGTAATTCTTTGAATATATCCATAAAAATGATGCTGATTCATTATTTTGACTGGCTGAGAAAAGATGTCTGCCTCCCTTTCTGTCTCGTCCCGACTCCCTACACGTCCATTACTACGGGACAGCTGGAGATAGAATTTGAATATTGAAACAATGTTGCAAATGTCGGAGAGACAGACAGCAAGGTTTATACAAATCTCAGCAGTTTCTAAAAGAAATGTGAGACAATGTCTAGATGCCTTTTATGGTGGAGATCAACTTTATAAATTGCCTGGCTGGGCTGATGAGACGGTGGATTGCGCATTCAGATGGAACAGAGTAAATAGGCATTTTAACGTCATAGATTTTAACGGGTGGTAACTTGTGCAATAGACACCGGCTGGATTGCGGTTTTAACCAATCAGCATTCAGGATTAGACCCACCCGTTGTATAAAAACAATCAACTAAGCCTCCATAATGCAGAGAACTACAGTAGAAGTTGTAGCCTACTTATAAAGATACCAACTATGGCAACAAAACACGGACCATATTTTCGCCTCCAGTATATTTATTAGCTCATCATTAAGTCATGGAAATATTTAGCAAAGGTGACTTACACTAGTTCCTGGTGCTGAGCTTGATGTTGATGCCGCTGCAGATGTTGATGGGGATCGGACTCTGTAAATAGAACAAATGTGACTCGTTTCAGGAAACTAGGCGTATGTCACGCGTCACTACTTCAGAGGAGAGCCATCTGAACGGAAATGTTTATTTTATTTTTTTATGCATTGTTTGGCAGAAATGCCTTCTGGAACATGTGAACTTTCATGTGCCTTAATAACAAACTTGTATGCCATCTGTAAATATGAATACAATTGTTAAATTACGAGCCTAGTGGGTTTAGCCATGGAAAAAGACAGCAACCTTCCCGCTAGCGATGATTGGCTGAGATAATGAGAGGGCTGGACATGCCGAGAGACGAGTTCGGATTGGTCTGCCATGTAGCACGCTTCCGTCTATAATATGAGCTGGTCAGTATGCAAGTAGGCAATCCTCTCTAACGCTGCTTTTTTTGAAAGATATCATGGAGTAGAACTGCATAAGTGTTGCTCTCCACTTTCTGGAGGACCGAGTTCTGAAATCAGTGGAATTACAGTATGATAGCTAAGAAGATGGAGAAAATTCTGGTGTTTGATTGTAAATATGCAGAGGGGGTCGAAAAGAGAACACGCAGAAGGCTCTAGTTCAGTCGGGCTCCCTGTCTCCAACACCTTTATTACCTGTTGGAGGTTTTCTGTGAGGCGGTATTTTGGACACGTCCTGTGTGTGTACGTCCTGTGTGTGTACGTCCTGTGTGTGTGTACGTCCTGTGTGTGTGTACGTCCTGTGTGTGTGTACGTCCTGTGTGTGTGTACATCCTGTGTGTGTGTACGTCCTGTGTGTGTACGTCCTGTGTGTGTGTACGTCCTGTGTGTGTACGTCCTGTGTGTGTACGTCCTGTGTGTGTACGTCCTGTGTGTGTACGTCCTGTGTGTGTACGTCCTGTGTGTGTGTACGTCCTGTGTGTGTGTACGTCCTGTGTGTGTGTACGTCCTGTGTGTGCACATTGTGCACACATTAAGTTTGTCACCCCTCTAATTGGCCAGATGAATGTGCACGACCCAGATCAAAGTGTGCTCCATGCCCTAGGATGTGGTTTAATAGCCTAATCAGGTTGCTAGTGGTGCACGACACTCAACTCATCATCAAGCTTTGATTATTTGTATCAGCTGTGTAGTGCTAGGGCAAAAAAAAAAAACGTGCCCCCAGGAGGCCCAGGACTGAGTTGGAGAGACACTGGTAGAGAGGCCCTGTACAGGATCCTTCTCAGCTATTAATGTCTGCAGTTGAAAATGTAAAACATTTTTTGTTTGTTTTGGGGAGAGTTGTGTAGTTTTTCATTGGGCACAAGGGAGGGTAGTGCATTTTTTTTCTCTGGTTTAAATGAGCTCTTCTGCTCATATTTTCCCTATAAAACAATGGCTTAACTTACTTTTTATATTACCCTGATAAAGTTTAGAAACGTTTGTGATGGTTTGGTATGGTGTGGCTACTATTAACCTTTAGCTACTGCAGGCCTACGATATGATATATATATACAGCAAATTTCGATCTGTCCCTTAACTTTTCACAATGCAAATTGTTTATGATAATAAACCTTTAATTTGTTCCATTCGCTGCTAAAGTGGAGTATATTTGACCAGCAAGATATTTTATGATGAGGAAAACGTTCTGTTTGTCCGTGGTGTGTGTACGTGTGACAGAAAGAGAAACAAGGTGCGTTAGCGTGTGTGTTAGCGTGTGTGTTAGCGTGTGTGTTAGCGTGTGTGTTAGCGTGTGTGTTAGTGTGTATATGTTAGCGTGTGCGTTAGCGTGTGTGTTAGCGTGTGTGTTAGTGTGTATATGTTAGCGTGTGCGTTAGCGTGTGTGTTAGCGTGTGTGTTAGCGTGTGTGTTAGCGTGTATATGTTAGCGTGTGTGTGTGTGTGTTAGTGTGTGTGTTAGTATGTCTGTTAGTTTGTGTGCTAGTGGTGCACGACACTGTTAGTGTGTGTGTTAGCGTGTGTGTTAGCGTGTGTGTTAGCGTGTATATGTTAGCGTGTGTGTGTGTGCTAGTGTGTGTGTTAGTGTGTCTGTTAGTTTGTGTGCGTTAGCGTGTGTGTTAGTGTGTATATGTTAGCGTGTATGTGTGTGTGTTAGTGTGTGTGTTAGTGTGTCTGTTAGTTTGTGTGCGTTAGCGTGTGTGTTAGTGTGTATATGTTAGCGTGTGTGTGTGTGTGTTAGTGTGTGTGTTAGTGTGTCTGTTAGTTTGTGTGCGTTAGCGTGTGTGTTAGTGTGTATATGTTAGCGTGTGTGTGTGTGTGTTAGTGTGTCTGTTAGTTTGTGTGCGTTAGCGTGTGTGTTAGCGTGTATATGTTAGCGTGTGTGTGTGTGTGTTAGTGTGTGTGTTAGTGTGTCTGTTAGTTTGTGTGCGTTAGCGTGTGTGTTAGTGTGTATATGTTAGCGTGTGTGTGTGTGTTAGTGTGTGTGTTAGTGTGTCTGTTAGTTTGTGTGCGTTAGCGTGTGAGTTAGTGTGCATATGTTAGCGTGTGTGTGTGTGTGTTAGTGTGTGTGTTAGTGTGTCTGTTAGTTTGTGTGCGTTAGCGTGTGTGTTAGCGTGTATATGTTAGCGTGTGTGTGTGTGTGTTAGTGTGTGTGTTAGTGTGTCTGTTAGTTTGTGTGCGTTAGCGTGTGTGTTAGTGTGTATATGTTAGCGTGTGTGTGTGTGTGTTAGTGTGTGTGTTAGTGTGTCTGTTAGTTTGTGTGCGTTAGCGTGTGTGTTAGTGTGTATATGTTAGCGTGTGTGTGTGTGTGTTAGTGTGTGTGTTAGTGTGTCTGTTAGTTTGTGTGCGTTAGCGTGTGTGTTAGCGTGTATATGTTAGCGTGTGTGTGTGTTAGTGTGTGTGTTAGTGTGTCTGTTAGTTTGTGTGCGTTAGCGTGTGTGTTAGCGTGTATATGTTAGCGTGTGTGTGTGTGTGTTAGTGTGTGTGTTAGTGTGTCTGTTAGTTTGTGTGCGTTAGCGTGTGTGTTAGTGTGTATATGTTAGCGTGTATGTGTGTGTGTTAGTGTGTGTGTTAGTGTGTCTGTTAGTTTGTGTGCGTTAGCGTGTGTGTTAGTGTGTATATGTTAGCGTGTGTGTGTGTGTGTTAGTGTGTGTGTTAGTGTGTGTGTGAGTGTGTGTTAGTGTGTACAGTTGAAATAGGAAGTTTACATACACCTTTGCCAAATACATTTAAACTCAGTTTTTCACAATTCCTGACATTTAATCCTAGTAAACATTCCCTGTCTTAGGTCAGTTAGGATCACCACTTTATTTTAAGAATGTGAAATGTCAGTATAATAGTAGAGATACTGATTTATTTCAGCTTTTATTTCTTTCATCACATTCCCAGTGGGTCAGAAGTTTACATACACTCAATTAGTATTTGGTAGCATTGTCTTTAAATTGTTTAACTTGGGTCAAACGTTTTGGGTAGCCTTCCACAAGCTTCCCACAATAAGTTGGGTGAATTTTGCCCCATTCCTCCAGACAGAGCTGATGTAACTGAATCAGGTTTGTAGGCCTCCTTGCTTGCACACACTTTTTCAGTTCTGCCCACAAATGTTCTATAGGATTGAGGTCAGGGCTTTGTGATGGCCACTCCAATACCTTGACTTTGTTGTCCTTAAGCCATTTTGCCACAACTTTGGAAGTATGCTTGGGGTCATTGTCCATTTGGAAGACCCATTTGCAACCAAGCTTGAACTTCATGACTGATATCTTGAGATTTTGCTTCAATATATCCACATAGTTTTCCTTCCTCATGATGCCATCTATTTTGTGAAGTGCACCAGTCCCTCCTGCAGCAAAGCACCCCCACAGCATGATGCTGCCACCCCCGTGCTTCACGATTGGGATGGTGTTCTTCGGCTTGCAAGCTACCCCCTTTTTCCTCCAAGCATAACAATGGTCATTATGGCCAAACAGTTCTATTTTTGTTTCATCAGACCAGAGGACATTTCTCCAAAAAGTACAATCTTTGTCCCCATGTGCAGTTGCAAACCATAGTCTGGCTTTTTTATGGCAGTTTTGAAGCAGTGGCTTCTTCCTTGCTGAGCGGCCTTTCATGTTATGTCGATATAGGACTCGTTTCTACTGTGGATATAGATACTTTTGTACCTGTTTCCTCCAGCATCTTCACAATATCATTTTCTGTTGTTCTGGGATTGATTTGCACTTTTCGCACCAAAGTACGTTAATCTCTAGGAGACAGAACGTGTCTCCTTCCTGAGCGGTATGACGGTTGCATGGTCCCATTGTGTTTATACTTGCGTACTATTTTTTGTACAGATGAACTCGGTACATTCAGGCGTTTGGAAATTGCTCCCAAGGATGAACCAGACTTGTGGAGGTCTACAAAAAAAAAATTCAGAGGTCTTGGCTGATTTCTTTTGATTTTCCCATGATGTCAAGCAAAGAGGCACTGAGTTTGATGGTAGGCCTTGACATACATCCACAGGTACACCTCCAATTGACTCAAATGATGTCAATTAGCCTATCAGAAGCCATGACATAATCTTCTAGAATTTTCCAAGCTGTTTAAAGGCACAGTCAACTTAGTGTATGTGAACTTCTGACCCACTGGAGTTGTGATACAGTGAATTATAAGTGAAATAATCTGTCTGTAAACAATTGTTGTAAAAATTACTTGTGTCATGCACAAAGTAGATGTCCTAACCAAGTTGCCAAAACTATAGTTTATTAACAAGAAATTTGTGGAGTGGTTGAAAAACGAGTTATAACGACTCCAACCTAAGTGTATGTACTGTAAACTTCCAACTTCAACTGTACGTGCACACACACATGCACGCACATACACACATACACACAAACACACACAAACACCCTCCCACATTCACACATACACACATACCTACACTCACACATACACTCACATACTCACACACACACTCACTCATATCCTCACACCATTTTGCAGTGGCATTATTTCCCTCCAGTCTCCATCTCTACATCTCCTACCCCTCTCCATCTCTACATCTCCTCTCCTCCACCCATCTCTCCATATGCAGCTGACTCCCTGATGTCTCCTAGCAACAGCTCTCTCCCTGATGTCTCCTAGCAACAGCTGTCTCCCTGATGTCTCCTAGCAACAGCTGTCTCCCTGATGTCTCCTAGCAACAGCTGTCTGTTAATACACACACAAATAAAATTAATTAATTAGAATTAATTGTTATTTGTTACATGTGCCGAATACAACAGGTGTAGACTTTACCTTGAAATGCTTACTTACAAGCCTTTCCCCAACAATGCAGAGTTATACTGAACAAAATTATTAATGCAACATGCAACAATTTCAAAGATTTTACTGAGTTACAGTTCATATGAGGAAATCAGTCAATGGAAAAAAATTAATTAGGCCCTATTCTATGGATTTCACATGACTGGAAATGTAGATATGCATCTGTTGGTCACCTTTTAAAAAATGGGCCTCACAATGGGCCTCACAATGGGCCTCAGGATCTCGTCATGGTATTTCTGAGCATTCAAATTGCCATCGATAAAATGTAAATGTGTTAGTTATCCGTAGCTTATGCCATCCCATACCATCACCCCACCGCCAGCCACCATGGGGCACTCTGTTCACAACGTTGACATCAGCAAACCGCTCAACACCATACACATGGTCTGCGGTTGTGAGGCCGGTTGGGTGTACTGCCAAATTCTGTAAAAAAACATTGGAAGCGGCTTATGGTAGAGAAATGAACGTTAAATTCTCTGCCAACAGCTCTGGTGGACATTCCTGCAGTCAGCGTGTCAATTGCACGCTCCCTTAAAACTTGAGACATCTGTGGCATTGTGTTGTGTGACAAAACTGCATATTTTAGAGTGGCATTTTATTGTCCGCAGCACAATGTGCACCTATTTAATGGTCATGCTGTTTAATCAGCTTCTTGATATGCCACACCTGTCAGGTGGATGGATTATCTTGGCAAAGGAGAAATGCTCACTAAAAGGGAGGTAAACACATTAGTGCACAAACATTTTGAGAAAAAAGCTTTTTGTGCGTATGGAACATTTCTGAGATCTTTTTTTTTCCGATCATGAAACATGGGACCAACACTTTACACGTTGCATTTATGTTTTTGTTCAGTGTAATTTCTAAATGATGACCGCCTCAGCTCAGATTGAAGGTGGGTCCTTCACTCTCCAGTCTTCTGACTGTTTGATCTGAGCGAACCGTGCCTCGACTACGTCGACAGAATCAAGCCTTTAGAGATTAATGTTAATGATCCTTCATTATATTTGTCAAACATGACTGGCGTTTATTTATGTAATTTAAAGTCTCATTAAAATTTGCTACATTTTCTGGCGCCACATTTCAGCATCGGTTTGGATATGAGGCTGTAGGCAATATGTATATAACCTACACTTTGACATGTAGTTTTTATTTTTATTTTTGTACATGAAACATAGTTTAGAATATTATTCCAATGGTGGCCTCTGATCAAATTCTGAGTAATTGTTTGATATTGCGTTTTTTGAACGATTTCTTTACTTAAATCTATATTCTTGTTGTCCTACAATTTTTTTGACTTGTCCCACACATACACACACATCACGCGCATGCACAGCCACACTCACACACATACACACACATACACACACATCACACGCATGCACAGCCACACTCACTCACAGCCACACTCACACACATACACACACTCCAAACATCCCACTAAGGGCAACATTGAGGCCTATTACCATCCAGTGTAATCCCATGACTCTGGATCAGATGGTTGTGTGTTTCGATCCCATTGGTCGACCCTCGTACATTTTTGGGGGGTTTTAACCCAATCCCAAACCTTAACCCTTACCTTAACGTTTTGAAATGAGCCTTAACCCTTACCTTAACCTTTTGGAATGAGTTCCTGAATTTATCGTTTTAACTATATCCAAAACCTTAATTTGACGTTTTGGAGCAACTTCGAAATTGGACGTTTGTATAAACCTGGATAAACGTCTAATTCTGCAGTGCGACTGGGAGAGCTTGTTGCTCTGTTGACGTTTGAGAACACATGGATAAATATGTATTTAATTCTCTCTCTCTCTCGCTCCAGTACCTGGTGGTAGCTAGATTGAGTAGATTTCCTGGAGGTATAGTGGATTTCCTGGAGGTATAGTGGATTTCCTGGAGGTATAGTGGATTTCCTGGAGGTATAGTGGATTTCCTGGAGGTATAGTAGATGTCCTGGAGGTATAGTATATTTCCTGGTGGTATAGTAGATGTCCTGGTGGTATAGTAGATGTCCTGGAGGTATAGTATATTTCCTGGTGGTATAGTAGATGTCCTGGAGGTATAGTAGATATCCTGGTGGTATAGTAGATGTCCTGGAGGTATAGTATATTTCCTGGTGGTATAGTAGATGTCCTGGAGGTATAGTGGATTTCCTGGAGGTATAGTATATGTCCTGGAGGTATAGTGGATTTCCTGGAGGTATAGTAGATGTCCTGGAGGTATAGTGGATTTCCGGGTGGTATAGTAGATGTCCTGGAGGTATAGTGGATTTCCTGGTGGTATAGTGGATGTCCTGGTGGTATAGTATATTTCCTGGTGGTATAGTATATTTCCTGGTGGTATAGTAGATGTCCTGGTGGTATAGTAGATGTCCTGGTGGTATAGTAGATTTCCTGGTGGTATAGTATATTTCCTGGTGGTATAGTATATGTCCTGGTGGTATAGTATATTTCCTGGTGGTATAGTAGATGTCCTGGAGGTATAGTGGATGTCCTGGAGGTAACGTGGATTTCCTGGAGGTAACGTGGATTTCCTGGAGGTATAGTGAATTTCCTGGTGGTATAGTAGATGTCCTGGAGGTATAGTAGATGTCCTGGGTCATTTCCTATGAAGCCGTCATATGCAGTCTCCGTGAATGCAGGAACAATGCCTTTAAAGTGCTATTTATATTTGACTTTACTATTTATATTTTTGACAACTTTTACTTTTACTTCACTACATTCCTAAAGAAAATAATGTACTTTTTACTCCATACATTTTCCCTGACACCCAAAAGTATTCATTACATTTTGAATCATTACAGGAAAATGGTTCAATTCACAACCTTATTAAGAGAACATCCCTGGTCATCTCTACTGCCTCTGATCTGGCAGACTCACTAAACACACATGCTTTGTTAGTAAATTATGTCTGAGTGTTGGAGTGTGCCCCGTGGCTAAAAAACAAGAAAATGGTGCAGTCAGGATTTCTTAATATAAGGAATTTGAAATGATTTATACATTTACTTTTACTTTTGATACTTAAATATATTTTAGCAATTACAATTACTTTTGATACTTTAAAACCAAATACTTTTCGACTTTTTATTAAGTAATTATTACTGGGTGACTTTCACTTTTACTTGAGTCATTTTCTATTAAGGTATCTGTACTTTTACTCAAGTATGACAATTGGGTACTTTTTCCACCACTGTTCTCCGGATACTTTTGTACACTTTTTAGCCAGTAGTTTTGAAAGCAGCGCTCATGAGCCATGTGAGCAGATATGTACCAACACGTCTTTACTCTGCTGATTGTGCATCTTGCTAGCTGTCACTCAAAGGGTGAGGGACTACAAATCAAAGGGTGAGGGACTACAACTCAAAGGGTGAGGAACTACAACTCAAAGGGTGAGGGACTACAACTCAAAGGGTGAAGACTACAACTCAAAGGGTGAGGGACTACAACTCAAAGGGTGAGGGACTACAACTCAAAGGGTGAGGGACTACAACTCAAAGGGTGAGGGACTACAACTCAAAGGGTGAGGGACTACAACTCAAAGGGTGAGTGACTACAACTCAAAGGGTGAGGGACTACAACTCAAAGGGTGAGGGACTACAACTCAAAGGGTGAGGGACTACAACTCAAAGGGTGAGGGACTACAACTCAAAGGGTGAAGGACTACAACTCAAAGGGTGAGGGACTACAACTCAAAGGGTGAGGGACTACAACTCAAAGGGTGAAGGACTACAACTCAAAGAGTGAGGGACTACAACTCAAAGGGTGAAGGACGACAACTCAAAGGGTGAGGGACTACAACTCAAAGGGTGAAGGACTACAACTCAAAGGGTGAGGGATTACAACTCAAAGGGTGAGGGACTACAACTCAAAGGGTGAAGGACTACAACTCAAAGGGTGGGGACTACAACTCAAAGGGTGAAGGACTACAACTCAAAGGGTGAGGGACTACAACTCAAAGGGTGAGGGACTACAACTCAAAGGGTGAGGTACTACAACTCAAAGGGTGAGGGACTACAACTCAAAGGGTGAGGGACTACAACTCAAAGGGTGAGGGACTACAACTCAAAGGGTGAGGGACTACAACTCAAAGGGTGAGGGACTACAACTCAAAGGGTGAGGGACTACAACTCAAATTGCTAGGAGCAGTCACATCAAATACTCTAGACAGCATCCAATCAAACCATGTGACAATGATGTAGACTGACTTATTCAAGCCTCCAGTTTTATAGAATTGTAATTAATCCTACGGTGCAGAATAAGTCAACATCTCAGACAGCCTTCAATAAATATAATATTAAATACATATACAACTTGGTAAGGAGCTGGTGTATCCATGTAATGGCTTATTGATCCACTGGTCAATGGCAGCTGGAATAAAAACATATTTTAACCAGGAGGTGATTACTGTCAAGAGCAGAACAATTACATCAAAATGTCATTTACATTTACATTTACATTTTAGTCATTTAGCAGACGCTCTTAACCAGAGCGACTTACAGGAGCAATTAGGGTTAAGTGCCTTGCTCAAGGGCACATTAACGTCATTTAGCAGACGCTCTTAGCCAGAGCGACTCACAAATTGGTGCGTTCACCCTATAGCCAGTGGGATAACCACTTTACAATTTGGGGGGGGGGGGGGGGGGGTTAGAAGGAATACTTTATCCTATCCCAGGTATTCCTTAAAGAGGTGGGGTTTCAAATGTCTCCGGAAGGTGGTGAGTGACTCCGCTGTCCTGGCGTCGTGAGGGAGCTTGTTCCACCACTGGGGTGCCAGAGCAGCGAACAGTTTTGACTGGGCTGAGCGGGAGCTATGCTTCCGCAGAGGAAGGGGAGCCAGCAGGCCAGAGGTGGATGAACGCAATGTCCTCGTTTGGGTGTAGGGACTGATCAGAGCCTGAAGGTACAGAGGTGCCGTTCCCCTCACTGCTCCATAGGCAAGCACCATGGTCTTGTAGCGGATGCGAGCTTCAACTGGAAGCCAGTGGAGTGTGCGGAGGAGGGGGGTGACGTGAGAGAACTTGGGAAGGTTGAACACCAGACGGGCTGCGGCATTCTGGATGAGTTGTAGGGGTTTAATGGCACAGGCAGGGAGCCCAGCCAACAGCGAGTTGCAGTAGTCCAGACGGGAGATGACAAGTGCCTGGACCAGGACCTGCGCCGCTTCCTGTGTAAGGCAGGGTCGCACTCTCCGAATGTTGTAGAGCATGAACCTGCAGGAGCGGGTCACCGCCTTGATGTTGGCGGAGAACGACAGGGTGTTGTCCAGGGTCACGCCTAGGCTCTTCGCACTCTGGGAGGAGGACACAGCGGAGTTGTCAACCGTGATGGCGAGATCATGGAACGGGCAGTCCTTCCCCGGGAGGAAGAGCAGCTCCGTCTTGCCAGGGTTCAGCTTGAGGTGGTGATCCGTCATCCATACTGATATGTCTGCCAGACATGCAGAGATGCGATTCGCCACCTGGTTATCAGAAGGGGGAAAGGAGAAGATTAGTTGTGTATCATCAGCGTAGCAATGATAGGAAAGGCCATGTGAGGATATGACAGAGCCAAGTGACTTGGTGTATAGGGAGAAAAGGAGAGGGCCCAGAACCGATCCCTGGGGGACACCAGTGGTGAGAGCACGTGGTGCGGAGACAGCTTCCCGCCACGCCACTTGGTAGGAGCGACCGGTCAGGTAGGACGCAATCCAGGAGTGAGCCGCGCCGGAGATGCCCATCTCGGAGAGGGTGGAGAGGAGGATCTGATGGTTCACAGTATCAAAGGCAGCAGACAGGTCTAGAAGGACAAGAGCAGAGGAGAGAGAGTTAGCTTTAGCAGTGCGGAGAGTCTCCGTGACACAGAGAAGAGCAGTCTCAGTTGAATGACCAGTCCTGAAACCTGATTGGTTTGGATCAAGAAGGTCATTCTGAGAGAGATAGCAGGAGAGTTGGCTAAAGACGGCACGCTCAATAGTTTTGGAAAGAAAAGAAAGAAGGGATACTGGTCTGTAGTTGTTGACATCAGTGGGGTCGAGTGTTGGTTTTTTGAGAAGGGGAGTAACTCTCGCTCTCTTGAAGACGGAAGGGACATGGCCAGCGGTCAAGGATGAGTTGATCAGCGAGGTGAGGTAGGGGAGAAGGTCACCGGAGATGGTCTGGAGAAGGGAGGAGGGGATGGGGTCAAGCGGGCAGGTTGTTGGGCGGCCTGCAGTCACAAGTCGCAGGATTTTATCTGGAGAGAGAGGGGAGAAAGAAGTCAAAGCATAGGGTAGGGCAGTGTGAGCAGGACCAGCAGTGTCATTAGACTTAACAAACGAGGATCGGATGTCGTCAACCTTCTTTTCAAAGTGGTTGACGAAGTCATCCACAGAGAGAGAGGAGGGGGGGGGGGGATTCAGGAGGGAGGAAAATGTGGCAAAGAGCTTCCTAGGGTTAGAGGCAGATGCTTGGAATTTAGAGTGGTAGAAGGTGGCCTTAGCAGCAGAAACAGATGAAGAAAATGTAGAGAGGAGGGAGTGAAAAGATGCCAGGTCGGCAGGGAGTTTAGTTTTCTTCCATTTCCGCTCCGCTGCCCGGAGCTCTGTTCTGTGAGCTCGCAATGAGTCATCAAGCCACGGAGCTGGAGGGGAGGACCGAGCCGGCCGGGAGGATAGGGGACACAGAGAGTCAAAGGATGCAGAAAGGGAGGAGAGGAGGGTTGAGGAGGCAGAATCAGGAGATTGGAGGGAGAAGGATTGAGCAGAGGGAAGAGATGATAGGATGGAAGAGGAGAGAGTAGTGGGAGAGAGAGAGCGAAGGTTGCGGCGGCGCATTACCATCTGTGTAGGGGCAGAGTGAGTAGTGTGGGAGGAGAGTGAGAGAGAAAAGGAAACAAAGTAGTGGTCGGAGACTTGGAGGGGAGTTGCAGTGAGATTAGTAGAGGAGCAGCATCTAGTGAAGATGAGGTCAAGCGTATTGCCTGCCTTGTGAGTAGGGGGGGACGGTGAGAGGGTGAGGGCAAAAGAGGAGAGGAGTGGAAAGAAGGAGGCAGAGAGAAATGAGTCAAATGTGGACATAGGGAGGTTGAAATCCCCCAAAACTGTGAGGGGTGAGCCATCCTCAGGGAAGGAACTTATCAAGGCGTCAAGCTCATTGATGAACTCTCCAAGGGAACCTGGAGGGCGATAGATGACAAGGATATTAAGCTTAAATGGGCTAGTGACTGTGACAGCATGGAATTCAAATGAGGAGATAGACAGATGGGTTAGGGGAAAAATTGAGAATGTCCACTTGGGAGAGATGAGGATTCCTGTACCACCACCCCTCTGACCAGATGCTCTCGGGGTATGCGAGAACACATGGTCAGACGAGGAGAGAGCAGTAGGAGTAGCGGTGTTTTCAGTGGTGATCCATGTTTCCGTCAGCGCCAGGAAGTCGAGGGACTGGAGGTTGGCATAGGCTGGGATGAAGTCAGCTTTGTTGGCAGCAGAACGGCAGTTCCAGAGGCTGCCTGCGACCTGGAACTCCACGTGGGTGGTGCGTGCAGGGACCACCAGGTTGGAGAGGCAGCAGCCACGCGGTGTGGTGCGTTTGTGTAGCCTGTGCAGAGAGGAGAGAACAGGGATAGGTACAGCAAGCTTTTTGAATAACATTGTCATCAAATCCACAAGGACCAACTCACATGTAATTAAATTCTGGACCAGTTAAAACAGTAACCAAACCCTTCCCACTCAGCAGGCTACGTCCACGGACGTTGAATTATGGGCGATACCAGGTCCGTCGGTCGTGGCCGTTATTTCACCCAAAAAATAGTCGTCCCAAATTGGGCTATTTTTAGTCTGTCCGTTTTGGTCCAAATTTAACCGAACATAAGCCTGACCGCTAGCTTGCTGTACTCATTGAAAACATGAGATCCACGATGTTGTTTTATCATAGCCTATATTGATAAAAATTATGGGGCTTCATAGAAATATCCAATATTATTTTCTCGGGACAAATTTAGCTTGTCAAGTTGTCAGATGTTCTGACATAAGCAGAATATGACTGAAAATGGCCTGTAAATTTGTAGGTGCACAATTTAACAACTGAATTTATTACCATTTGAACTCTGTATTTTAACATAAGACATGAACAAGTCATTCCTCCATTTGCACAGCCGGGAGGAGCAATGCTTTTTGAATAACATTGTGAATGAATCAACCAGACCTGGCTGCACTTCGGGCTGCCTCACACACAGAGACATAACCGGCACTGACACAACATGTGACACACAGCTTAAAATAATGCGACCAGAAAAACTAAAAACACACTGTTTACACAACCTTTGCAAGCATAATCCCACTATCACACTATCACCAATAATGACAACAAGTGGCACATCAAAGGTGACAGCCTCATGGTGCTGAAAGGACATTATCATGAGCACCATGAGGCTGTCCTTTCAGCACCATGATAATGTCCTTTCAGCACCATGAGCCTGTCCTTTCAGCACCACGATAATGTCCTTTCAGCACCATGATAATGTCCTTTCAGCACCATGAGGCTGTCCTTTCAGCACAATGATAATGTCCTTTCAGCACCATGATAATGTCATTTCAGCACCATGAGGCTGTCCTTTCAGCACCATGAGGCTGTCCTTTCAGCACCATGATAATGTCCTTTCAGCACCATGATAATGTCCTTTCAGCACCATGATAATGTCCTTTCAGCACCATGATAATGTCCTTTCAGCACCATGAGGCTGTCCTTTCAGCACCATGATAATGTCCTTTCAGCACCATGAGGCTGTCACCTTTGATGTGCCACTTGTTGTCATTATTGGTTAATAGTGTGATAGTGGGATTATGCTTCCAAAGGTTGTGTAAACAGTGTGTTTTTTGTTTTGCTGGTTGCATTATTTTAAGCTGTGTGTCACATGTTTTGTCAGTGCTGGTTATGTCTCTGTGTGTGAGGCCGTTGAAGTGCAGCCAGGTCTGTTTGATTCATTCATAATGTCATCAAAAAGCATTGCTCCTCCTTCACTAGAACTAGAATGGACAGACTACAGAAGATATGTCGGTGCATTAAGTGATGCTATGTTTTCTATTTTCTTGATTTTCTTGGATTGATACAACGTATTGGAAGACCTTTGGTCCCGCTGAAGGCCTACGTCCTATAGTCACGGTTCGCCACTGGATTGGAGGATTCAATAAGGACCTGTAAGGATTCCAGACAACTGCAAAGACAGCTTGAAACAAAACGCTGCAAGGACATGGGGTTTGTTAAGACTGCTGCCCTTGATGATGGGAGAAAGAAAAACCCACATGAAGATCCACGCTGGAGATTACTCCTAGGCAGTGACTAATTTGTCAATCGGGAGGTCCCGGAACACATAGTGAGCGCGAGAAGGGGGGGGTGGGGGGGGGGGGGGGGGGGGGGGGGGGGGTGGTATCCGGGGGGCTCTGAGGTCCCGGAACACATTGAGAAAAAAGTGTCAAACACAACGTAGCAGCGTAGCAGACAGAGTAAACAGCCAAGTAGCCTACTATCTATGGTGGTTTAATAGACAGTACTCTCCAAGTAGCCTACTATCTATAGTGGTGAAATAGACAGTACTCTCCAAGTAGCCTACTATCTATGGTGGTTTAATAGACAGTACTCTCCAAGTAGCCTACTATCTATGGTGGTGATATAGACAGTACTCTCCAAGTAGCCTACTATCTATGGTGGTTTAATAGACAGTACTCTCCAAGTAGCCTACTATCTATGGTGGTGAAATAGACAGTACTCTCCAAGTAGCCTACTATATATGGTGGTGATATAGACAGTACTCTCCAAGTAGCCTACTATCTATAGTGGTGAAATAGACAGTACTCTCCAAGTAGCCTACTATCTATAGTGGTGAAATAGACAGTACTCTCCAAGTAGCCTACTATCTATAGTGGTGAAATAGACAGTACTCTCCAAGTAGCCTACTATCTATGGTGGTGATATAGACAGTACTCTCCAAGTAGCCTACTATCTATGGTGGTTTAATAGACAGTACTCTCCAAGTAGCCTACTATCTATGGTGCTGAAATAGACAGTACTCTCGAAGTAGCCTACTATCTATGGTGGTGAAATAGACAGTACTCTCCAAGTAGCCTACTATCTATGGTGGTTTAATAGACAGTACTCTCCAAGTAGCCTACTATCTATGGTGGTGAAATAGACAGTACTCTCCAAGTAGCCTACTATATATGGTGGTGATATAGACAGTACTCTCCAAGTAGCCTACTATCTATGGTGGTTTAATAGACAGTACTCTCCAAGTAGGCTACTATCTATGGTGCTGAAATAGACAGTACTCTCCAAGTAGCCTACTATCTATGGTGGTTTAATAGACAGTACTCTCCAAGTAGGCTACTATCTATGGTGCTGAAATAGACAGTACTCTCCAAGTAGCCTACTATCTATGGTGCTGAAATAGACAGTACTCTCCAAGTAGCCTCCTATCTATGGTGCTGAAATAGACAGTACTCTCAAAGTTGCTAATAATTCAAAGCATTTTAGACGTCACTGCTGTATGCCCACATACCTGAGTACAGCTGCGGGGTTTACACAAGTCTGAATTTCCTATAGCCTAATTTTCTAGACATCAATGTACAGCAACATTTTTAGAAAACACTGCGGAAGACCCGCAAAAAATGCACACATTCTCTGCTGTGGGGTTTACAAGACCCGAATGTCATATATTTTTCAAAACATCAATGTAGCAGTAGAACAAATATCACAATATCGGAATATAACTTCAAATAAAATAAATCAATGTAGGCTACAGCAGAACACACATATGTGAATATATAGGCCTCCTGCCTATGTGATAATATGAAGCACATATTAGGTTACCTTCACAGTACCGAACAAGAAAATGTCCCACAATGACTCCTCCCATGTCACGTCCATTTAACTCCTGAGAGAACGTTTCTTGCTCAAAGCCAGGAGCGAGCATGTGGCTGTGACGTCTAGCCTCCTCCTCTAGTTTTTTTTTCCATTTTGAGTGTTACTTATAACCTGGGTGTCCTCTTTCTACAAGGCTTCCTTGGTTGTCTACAAGGCTTCCTTGGTTGTCTACAAGGCTTCCTTGGTTGTCTACAAGGCTTCCTTGGTTGTCTACAAGGCGTCCTTGGTTGTCTACAAGGCTTCCTTGGTTCAGGCATGTTCAAAAACCTTTTTTTCCTGAAGGCTCTTTGTTGTTGTTTTTTTTACGTCTGAGGCAGAGGATGTTAACCTACTGCACATTCCACCCACTCTGTTGCTAGACCCAAGCTCCCTATCCCTTTTTGCATGTTGTACAGCCCAGCGTTGAATTCTACATGACAAGCCAGGGGTCATACGTTTGCTTGTACTTGAACTGCAAATTGCACCTTCTCCGAGCACTTCGTCAGTGGATGCACTGCCCCCCCCCCCCTCCAAGTTCCCCCCCTCCCGCTGAATCTGACTCGCTAGCAGGCCTATTAGCTAGTGGAACTGGCGGGATTAGCAGCGCTGCTAGCTAAGGCATCGCCATCAGGAACAGTTTGCCCCTCACTCCTCTCCTCCGGCACTGACAGTTCTCTGGCTCGTTCTGAGTTCGATTCACCATCTTTCTCTGGATTTCTGGACTTGAAATGTCATCAAACTCGATTGCCTTTTCTTATCCATTTTTTATTTTGGCTTTCACACGATTCAAATTCAGTAGGGAGACGACTAGCCTTGGCTACGTGACGTGATTACGTAGGGACCTCTTCACAAGCTGACCACCACTACCAAGACCTGTGTCAATATCAGTTACTTTCCCCACTGGCCCTCCTCATAAACTCTATGTAAAAATAAGAGAGCAGGTCTGGAATCAGTGTGGCAGGATAGGATGATTACATTGAAGGATCACCATGCTTTTACATGACGGTCTTTCTGGGTGGGGGTGGGGGGGAGAAATAACCAGGAGGCAACTTGATTTAATGATGATCTCTTTTATTAGAATGTCTACAGTGCGAACAGTGAAACAATTAATGAATCATGCCGCGAGAGGTACCGGATCCGGGAAAATAGGTTCCGGAACAAATAAAGTGAAATCTGAGAGGTACCGGATCCGGGCAAATAGGTTCCGGAACAAATAAAGTCAAATCTGAGATGTACCAGATCCTGTTCCGGCAGGATCCGACTCAAATTAAGCACTGCTCCTAGACTTTAAGGACATCGTTGTTGATGGTTCAACAGAGAAAAGTCCTGTTTGTTGTTGTTTTGCATTATCATTTAGACTCCAGTTCCCACCATTCCTTTGTGTGTTGTGGTCTTTTGCCTAATAAGCTGGCAGAAGGGTCATGTTGGCCTGCTACAAATGAAAATACAGTCACATATGTTCTAATGTAAATAATTGTTTCCAGACAAAAGAATCAAGCCAAAGCAACAAAGCAATTCTGGAATTTGGTTTACTTTCTGAGTTGACTGGAATTGAATAGCTGGTTAATGATTGGTGAATGTGAGATGTCAGGCCCCATTAGTGTCACTAATGAAAGGAGAAATGAAGAAAGACAGAGGGGGAGAGGGATTTGAACAAAAGCTAAAACGGATTCTTGAGCAAACACACACACACAAAGAAGGGAGTTATTTAACACGTGTGACAATAAAGATGAAACACTGGAGGAATAACCACTTTTTTCACCAGATGGATTTAGCTAATAAGCTGCTCACTAACTCAACACATGTACTCAGAGACTTTCAGAGACATGCTGCCACTCGGGGGGGGGGGGGGGACAAATAGAATAATTGGAGCGCAACACAGAGCAAAGGAACAACTGAAAGGGAGCAGTCCTCCAAGGCATT
This sequence comes from Coregonus lavaretus, assembly GCF_964263955.1. Taxonomy (NCBI): domain Eukaryota; kingdom Metazoa; phylum Chordata; class Actinopteri; order Salmoniformes; family Salmonidae; genus Coregonus; species Coregonus lavaretus. The sequence continues at coordinate 14,173 of NW_028159327.1, read as the reverse complement.
GTGGAGAGAATGAACATTACCTTGGAGGAAGACAGCGGCATAAGACACAACATGGATGGTAACACCACCATACTATAGATCCTGATGGATGATAACACCACCATACTATAGATCCTGATGGATGGTAACACCACCATACTAGAGATCCTGATGGATGGTAACACCACCATACTATAGATCCTGATGGATGGTAACACCACCATACTATATCTCCTGATGGATGGTAACACCACCATACTATAGATCCTGATGGATGGTAACACCACCATACTATAGATCCTGATGGATGGTAACACCACCATACTATAGATCCTGATGGATGGTAACACCACCATACTATAGATCCTGATGGATGGTAACACCACCATACTATAGATCCTGATGGATGGTAACACCACCATACTATAGATCCTGATGGATGGTAACACCACCATACTATAGATCCTGATGGATGGTAACACCACCATACTATAGATCCTGATGGATGGTAACACCACCATACTATAGATCCTGATGGGTGGTGTTTACCACTGTAGCCTACCATGAGGTGGTGTTTACCACTGTAGCCTACCATGAGGTGGTGTTTACCACTGTAGCCTACCATGAGGTGGTGTTTACCACTGTAGCCTACCATGAGGTGGTGTTTACCACTGTAGCCTACCATGAGGTGGTGTTTACCACTGTAGCCTACCATGAGGTGGTGTTTACCACTGTAGCCTACCATGAGGTGGTGTTTACCACTGTAGCCTACCTGAGTGGCGCAGTGGTCTAAGGCACTGCATCGCAGTGCTAACTGTGCCACTAGAGATCCTGGTTCGAATCCAGGCTCTGTCGCAGCCGGCCGCGACCGGGAGACTCATGGGCGTCGCACAATTGGCCCAGCGTCGTCCAGGGTAGGGGAGGGAATGGCCGGCAGGGATGTAGCTCAGTTGATAGAGCATGGCGTTTGCAACGCCAGGGTTGTGGGTTCGATTCCCACGGGGGGCCAGTATAAAAAAATATGTATTCATTAACTGTAAGTCGCTCTGGATAAGAGCGTCTGCTAAATGACTAAAATGTAAATGTAAAATGTAATGGGGCTGGTGTTTACCACTGTAGCCTACCATGAGGTGGTGTTTACCACTGTAGCCTACCATGAGGTGGTGTTTACCACTGTAGCCTACCATGAGGTGGTGTTTACCACTGTAGCCTACCATGGGGATGGTGTTTACCACTGTAGCCTACCATGAGGTGGTGTTTACCACTGTAGCCTACCATGAGGTGGTGTTTACCACTGTAGCCTACCATGAGGTGGTGTTTACCACTGTAGCCTACCATGGGGTGGTGTTTACCACTGTAGTCTACCATGAGGTGGTGTTTACCACTGTAGTCTACCATGAGGTGGTGTTTACCACTGTAGCCTACCATGGGGCTGGTGTTTACCACTGTAGCCTACCATGAGGTGGTGTTTACCACTGTAGCCTACCATGGGGATGGTGTTTACCACTGTAGCCTACCATGAGGTGGTGTTTACCACTGTAGCCTACCATGGGGTGGTGTTTACCACTGTAGTCTACCATGAGGTGGTGTTTACCACTGTAGCCTACCATGGGGTGGTGTTTACCACTGTAGCCTACCATGAGGTGGTGTTTACCACTGTAGCCTACCATGGGGTGGTGTTTACCACTGTAGCCTACCATGAGGTGGTGTTTACCACTGTAGCCTACCATGAGGTGGTGTTTACCACTGTAGCCTACCATGAGGTGGGGTTTACCACTGTAGCCTACCATGAGGTGGGGTTTACCACTGTAGCCTACCATGAGGTGGGGTTTACCACTGTAGCCTACCATGAGGTGGTGTTTACCACTGTAGCCTACCATGAGGTGGGGTTTACCACTGTAGCCTACCATGAGGTGGTGTTTACCACTGTAGCCTACCATGAGGTGGTGTTTACCACTGTAGCCTACCATGGGGCTGCTGTTTACCACTGTAGCCTACCATGGGGCTGCTGTTTACCACTGTAGCCTACCATTTGGCTGGTGTTTACCACACCACCATGCCTTCAGCAGGATGGAAAAGTGTGATAGATCTGTTGGTCTTTGTTTGATCCATTTTGGACCAATATACAGTATGTGTTGCTCTGGCACACATGTATTCATTGGTTTTGCAAAAGTCTGCTGATTGGTCAGTTATTTTGGTTTTGCAATATGTTGATGGCATTGATTAAAAGAGTAAGAATGGCAAAGTCCAACCCAAAATACTGTATAAGCTTGATTTACTCCATTGTTTGTAAACAATATAATTGTACAAAAGAAATCTGTTGGTTGAATAAATAATGATGATTATTAAATATTACATAAAATGTTAATATCAAAACCGAATGGAAACCCCTTTGGTACACTGCCTTGCATAAGTATTCATTAGGCGTTTTTCCTATTTTGTTGCATTACAACCTGTAATTTAAATTGATTTTTATTTGGATTTCATGTAATGTATATACACAAAATAGTCCAAATTGGTGAAGTGAAATGAAAAAAAATTACTTGTTTCAAAAAACTATAAATAACGGAAAAGTGGTGCGTGCATACAGTTGAAGTCGGAAGTTTACATACACTTAGGTTGGAGTCGTTAAAACTAGTTTTTTCAACCAATCCACACATTTCTTGTTAACAAACTATCGTTTAGTGAAGTCGGTTAGGACATCTACTTTGTGCATGACACAAGTAATTTTTCCAACAATTGTTTACAGACAGATTATTTCACTATAATTCACTGTATCACCATTCCAGTGGGTCAGAAGTTTACACACACTAAACAGCTTGGAAAATTCCAGAAAATTATGTCATGGCTTTCTGAAGCTTCTGATAGGCTAATTGACATAATTTGAGTCAATTGTACCTGTGGATGTATTTCAAGGCCTACCTTCAAACTTAGTGCCTCTTTGCTTGACATCATGTGAAAATAAAATAAAAATCAGCCAAGACCTCAGAAAAAAAATGATTGACCTCCACAAGTCTGGTTGGTACTTTGGTGCCAAAAGTGCAAATCAATCCCAGAACAACAGCAAAGGACTTTGTGAAGATGCTGGCGGAAACAGGTACAAAAGTATCTATATCCACAGTAAAACGAGTCTGACATAACCTGAAAGGCCGCTCAGCAAGGAAGAAGCCACTGCTCCAAAACCGCCATAAAAAAGCCAGACTACGTTTTGCAACTGCACATGGGGACAAAGATCGTACTTTTTGGAGAAATGTCCTCTGGTCTGATGAAACAAAAATAGAACTGTTTGGCCATAATGACCATCGTTATGTTTGGAGGAAAAGGGGGGGCTTGCAAGTCGAAGAACACCATCCCAACGTGAAGCACGGGGGCGGCAGCGTCATGCTGTGGGGGTGCTTTGCTGCAGGAGGGCCTGGTGCACTTCACAAAATAGATGGCATCATGAGGAAGGAAAATTATGTGGATATATTGAAGCAAGATATCAAGACATCATTCAGGAAGTTAAAGCTTGGTCGCAAATGGGTCTTCCAAATGGACAATGACCCCAAGCATACTTCCAAAGTTGTGGCAAAATGGCTTAAGGACAACAAAGTCAATGTATTGGAGTGGCCATCACAAAACCCTGACCTCAATCCTATAGAACATTTGTGGGCAGAACTGAAAAAGAGTGTGCGAGCAAGGAGGCCTACAAACTTGACTCAGTTACTCCAGCTCTGTCAGGAGGAATGGGCCAAAATCCACCCAACTTATTGTGGGAAGCTTGTGGAAGACTACCCAAAATGTTTGACCCAAGTTAAACAATTTAAAGGCAATGCTACCAAATACTAATTGAGTGTATGTAAACTTCTGACCCACTGGGAATGTGATGAAAGAAATAAAAGCTGAAATAAATCATTCTACTATTATCTACTATTATTCTGACGTTTCACATTCTTAAAATAAAGTGGTGATCCTAACTGACCTAAGACAGGGAATTTTTACTAGGATTAAATGTCAGGAATTGTGAAAAACTGAGTTTAAATGTATTTGGCTAAGGTGTATGTAAACTTCCAACTTCAGCTGTAGGTAGGGGTAAAGTGACTGCATAGATAATAAACAGCGAGTAGCAGCAGCCGAAAAAAAGGCGGAGTAAATGCAAATAGTCCGGGTGGCCATTTGATTAATTGTTCAGTTGTCTTATGACTTGGGGGTACAAGCTGATAAGAAGCCTTTTGGACCTAGACTCGGCACTCCGGTACCGCTTGCCATGGGGCATCAGAGAGAACAGTCTATGACTAGGGTGGCTGGAGTCTTTGGCAATGTTTTGGGCCTTCCTCTGACACCGCCTGGTATAGAGGTGCTGGATGGCCTTGTGTAGAGGTGCACACTGCCAGGTCTCTGACCTCCTCCCTATAGGCTGTCTCATCGTTGTCGGTGATCAGGCCTACCACCGTTGTGTCGTCGGCAAACTTGATGGTGTTGGAGTCGTGCTTGGCCACGCAGTCGTGGGTGAACTGGGAGTACAGGAGGGAACTAAGTACGCACCCCTGAGTGGCCCCTGTGTTGAGGATCAGCGTGGCAGATGTGTTGTTACCTACCCTTACCACCTGGGGGCGGCCCGTCAGGAAGTCCAGGATCCAGTTGCAGAGGGAGGTGTTTAGTCTCAGGGTCCTTAGCTTAGTGATGAGCTTTGAGGGCACTATGGTGTTGAACACTGAGCTGTAGTCAATGAACAGCACAGCAAAAATAAAACAACTGTTATTTTTGTCCAGGTGGAAAAGAGCAGTGTGGAATGTAATAAAGAGTTTGTCATCTGTGGATCTGTTGGGGCGGTATGCAAATTGGAGTGGGTCTAGGGTTTCTGGGATGATGGTATTGATGTGAGCCATGACCAGCCTTTCAAAGCACTTCATGGCTACAGACGTGAGTGCTATGGGTCTGTAGTCATTTAGACAGGTTACCTTAGTGTTCTTGGGCACAGGGACTATGGTGGTCTGCTTGAAACATGTTGGTATTACAGACTCGGTCAGGGACAGGTTGTCAGTGAAGACACTTGCCAGTTGGTCAGCGCATGCTCTTAATACACGTCCTGGTAATCCATCTGGCCCTGCGGCCTTATGAATGTTGAACTGTTTAAAAGTCTTATTCACATCGGCTACGGAGAGCGTGATGACACAGTCGTCCGGAACAGGTGGTGCTCTCATGCATGCTTCATTGTTGCTTGCCTCCTCAAAGCGCGCATAGAAGTCATTTAGCTCGTCTGGTAGACTTGTGTCACTGGGCAGCTCGCGGCTGTGCGTCCCTTTGTGGTCCCTAATAATTTGCAAGCCCTGCCACATCCGATGAGCATCGGAGCCGGTGTAGTAGGATTCAATCTTAGCCCTGTATTTGTTAGGCCTACTGCTGCTAGGTAGCTCTCTCTCTGCTCTCCCCCTCCCCTCTGTCTGTCCTTGATTGCAGGAGTGAAGTCTGGTGTGCGGGAGTCAGGGTTCCAGCTGCAGCTCATTCACCATAATCACCTCAGCCTTTAAGACCCGGTCAAACTTGCCACTCATCGTCAGATCATAGTCAAGATGACCATGTTAGTCTCGCTGTCGACTCAACCTGTTTGTTTTCGCTCTTTGTGTTTTTGGCCTGTTCTATTTACTTTTCTCCTGTGCCACAGATTATTGGAACCTGACTCCTGCCTCCGCTTCACTCCTGCCACCACCATCCTGCTTTCCACTACCGGACCTCCCTTTTGGACTCACCACGGACACTAGGACATTACGGTACCACACCTGCCCTGACCTGGATCTGTTACCCTCCCTGTAACCTGGACTTGCTCTTCCCCTATTATTGGAAACCTGGACTAATTGAACATTGTAAATAAACCTGTTAAACCTTCTCTGGCTTGGTGTAGTTGTCTGCATTTGGGTTCAAATCCAGTTAAATCATGACAGTATTGAAGCTTTGCCTGTTTGGTGGTTCGTCGTAGGGCAAAGCGGGATTTCTTATAAGCTTCTGGATTAGAGTCCCGCTTCTTGAAAGCGGCAGCTCTACCCTCTAGCTCAGTACGGATGTTGCCTGTAATCCATGGCTTCTGGTTGGGGTATGTACGTACGGTCACTGTGGGGACGACGTCATCGATGCAGTTATTGATGAAGCCAGTGACTGATGTAGTGAACTCCTCAATGCCATCAGAAGAATCCCGGAACAGACTGGAATATGTGTTAGCAAAACAGTCCTGTAGTTTCTGGTGGTAAATAGACAGGTGTTCTTCATCTTATCATGAGATACTCTACCTCAGGCAAGCAAAACCTTGAGACTTCCTTAATATTAGATTTCATGCACCAGCTGTTATTGACAAATAGACACAGACCGCCATCCCTTGTCTTACCGGAGGCAGCTGTTCTATTTTGCCGAAGCAAGGAAAACCCAGCCAGCTGTATGTTATCCATGTCGTCGTTCAGCCACAACTCGGTGAAACATAAGATATTACAGTTTTTAATGTCCCGTTGGTAGGACAGTCTCGAACGGAGCTCATACAGTTTATTATCCAATGATTGCACGTTGGCCAATAGAACGGATGGTAGAGGCGGGTTACCCACTCGCCGATTAATTCTCACAAGGCACCCGGACCTGCGTCCCCTGTATCAGCATCGCTTCTTCATGCGAATGACCAGGATTTGAGCCTGGTCCGGTATCAGCAGTAAATAAAAAACTTGTTAAAGAAAAAATTGTCGTCCAGTTCGAGGTGAGTAATCGCTGTTCTGATATCCAGAAGCTCTTTTCGGTCATAAGAGACAAGAATTTAAGCTTTCTGCCCATATAAGACATGTCTATGTCCTGGAAAGTTTGCTGTTACCTACAACAGTCATGCTTATCACATTAGCGCACGTTAGCTCAACCATCGCGTATACGGGACACCGATCCTGTAGAGGTTAACAATTTTTATCTTTAGAAATTTCAAACGACAATCGCGTTCCTTTTTCATATCCACCCTCTAAGCCCTAACCAGTAAGAGTTATCAAGCTCTGCCTTTAAAGGGAGACATCCTGTTGGGTTTATTTAGAAGTAGAGATGGTGACTAAAGCATTGGACATCACTGGCTCTGTGGGGAGGTTGAGGTCGGGGTTCGAGCCCAGAGTCAAAGTTAATGACCACGGTTACCCATACTGCACAGCTCTGTGGGGAGGTTGAGGTCGGGGTTCGAGCCCAGAGTCAAAGTTAATGACCACGGTTACCCATACTGCACAGCTCTGTGGGGGAAACTCATTATGGTGTACTGTAGCCTACCAATGAGTCATGACCAATTCAAACAGTTGCAGGGTTGGTAAAGGTTATGTCATGAACTGAGCTGTTCTTTAGAAGTGGTCAACAACAAATTAACTCATTGATGTTTACATTGATAAATTGTATGACTTTAGGTTCTGAATATCAACACGTGAAGTTGGTCATTGCATGTACCCGAACAGCACCTAGCACAGCAGCACCTAGCACAGCAGCACCTAGCACAGCAGCACCTAGCACAGCAGCACCTAGCATAGCAGCACCTAGCACAGCAGCACCTAGCACAGCAGCACCTAGCACAGCAGCACCTAGCACAGCAGCACCTAGCACAGCAGCACCTAGCACAGCAGCACCTAGCATAGCAGCACCTAGCACAGCAGCACCTAGCACAGCAGCACCTAGCACAGCAGCACCTAGCACAGCAGCATATAGCAGACTCCACCTAGCATAGCACCATCTACCCTAGCATAGCACCATGTACCATAGCATAGCACCATGTACCATAGCAGAGCACCATGTACCATAGCAGAGCACCATGTACCATAGCATAGCACCATGTACCATAGCAGAGCACCATGTACCTTAGCAGAGCACAATCTACCCAAGCAGACAGATGAGGCAGTAACCCTTGAGTAGACCACTGTTCCTGACAGGGGCTCTCACACATCCCTCGTCATCTCTTTGACTCTGTTTCAATGTAGGGGGAAGATAAACGCTGTAAACACTCCTTTATGAAGGGAAGAACAAACGATCATGGTTCAAACACAAGATAGTCGAGACGAGGGCATGACAAAGGTTCTCAGATCCTCAAGAAGTTCTATAGCTGCACCATCGAGAGCATCCTGACTGGTTGCATCAACGCCTGGTATGGCAACTGCTCGGCCTCCGACCGCAAGGCACTACAAAGGGTAGTGCATACGGCCCAGTACATCACTGGGTTCCTCTATACCAGGCGGTGTCAGAGGAAGGCCCTAAAAATTGTCAAAGACTCCAGCCACCCTAGTCATAGACTGTTCTCTCTGCTACCGCATGGCAAGCAGTACCAGTAACGCCAAGTCTAGGTCCAAAAGACTTCTCAAAAGCTTCTACCCCCAAGCCATAAGACTCCTGAACAGCTAATCATGGCTACCCGGATTATTTGCATTGTCCCCCCACCCCCACCCCCTCTTTTACACTGCTGCTACTCTGTTAGTTATGTATGCATAGTCACTTTAACTCTACCCACATGTACATATTACCTCAATTACCTCGACTAGCCGGTGCCCCCGCACATTGACTCTGTACCGGTACCCCCCTGTATATATAGCCTCCCTACTGTTATTTTATTTTACTGCTGCTCTTTAGTTATTTTTTATTTTTTACTTATCTATTTTTTACTGCATTGTTGGTTAAGGGCTTGTAAGTAAGCATTTCACTGTAAGGTCTACACCCGTAGTATTCGGCGAATATATTGGAGAGTTAGCCTGGTAGCTGGAAATAGATTGGGGAGTTAGCCTGGTAGCTGGAAATAGATTGGGGAGTTAGCCTGGTAGCTGGAAATAGATTGGGGAGTTAGCCTGGTAGAGTTAGCCTGGTAGAGTTAGCCTGGTAGCTGGAAATAGATTGGGGAGTTAGCCTGGTAGCTGGAAATAGATTGGGGAGTTAGCCTGGTATGTGTCTGAGAATGGAGGGTTGATGCAATGCTGGTAGAGTTACTCTGTGTCTTCAGGTCAATGGGGTCAAACTGCTCCTTGGGGGACAGAGTAGAGCTCCAGTGGTATTCTACAGCCTGGAAGAAAAATGTACTTTCCCATGAAAACTCTGACATAACCTTTTACTGAGGCCCATTGAAAATGGCCTGAGGTGTCTAGACTATAGTCAAACAGCATTGTTCACCGGGCTACTAGAGACATCTGGAGAGCTTGTGATACAGTCCCTGACTTTCTCTGCTGCATCAGCAGTCATATTGGACATCGGACATCAGGCATCTCTCTGTGGACGTCTCACTCCACATTTGAAGTCAATACTTTGTTTGTACCCCCAGCTCTGAGTTTTTAAATAAATATTAAAATAAAACCAACTGCATTCCCTATATCACTACCAAAGCCAACTCTGACCCTTATTTCCCTTAGGCTTGTGAAGGGCACAAATAATGATTTCCCTATTTGGTATGCATCTGTCTCTCCTTCGTCGTGTCTGTCCTTCCTCCTCCTCCTCTTCCTCTCTCTCCTTCTCCGTCTCCCTCCTCCTCTTCCTCTCTCTCCTTCTCCGTCTCCCTCCTCCTCTTCCTCTCTCTCCTTCTCCGTCTCCCTCCTCTTCCTCTCTCTCCTTCTCCGTCTCCCTCCTCCTCTTCCTCTCTCTCCTTCTCCGTCTCCCTCCTCCTCTTCCTCTCTCTCCTTCTCCGTCTCCCTCCTCCTCTTCCTCTCTCTCCTTCTCCGTCTCCCTCCTCCTCTTCCTCTCTCTCCTTCTCCGTCTCCTTCCTTGGCGTGGTGACTTATTGACAGTCAGCCTGCGCTGAGCGGTGTGCTGTTCTGAACACAGGTGTTGCTGCTGCTCTCTACCTTATCAAATACAGAGACAGGAATTAGAAAAAAAAACTACCTGGTGAGTTAGACTGTCAGGCAGGCGAACAATTACATTTGTCACCGTTTCCCTCCTTTGTAATGGAAAGTGGGTTGAGCACTTCCTGAAAGAGGAAGATGAGGCTGCTGGCAGATAATGTTTACATTTTTTATTTAATCATTTATTTTCTTTCTGTCTCTCTCTGTGATGTGGTGAGGTTAGGACCCAGGAGCAGAGAATAAACATCAATACTTTACTGGAGAAAAGTTCAACAGGTACAAAGTAAAACTGGGAAAACAAGAAACGCTATGACTCGATAACTCCACAGGAGACAAACTAGGGAAAACAACACTACGACTCATATACTACCCACCACTGTGACCTGTACGCTCTCGTTGGCTGGCCCTCACTACATATTCGTCGCCAAACCCACTGGCTCCAGGTCATCTATAAATCACTTCTAGGCAAATCCCCGCCTTATCTTAGCTCATTGGTCACCATAGCAACACCCACCCGTAGTATGCGCTCCAGCAGGTATATCTCACTGGTCATCCCCAAAGCCAACACCTCCTTTGGCCGCCATTCCTTCCAGTTCTCTGCTGCCAATGACTGGAACGAACTACACAAATCTCTGAAGCTGGAGACTCTTATCTCCCTCACTAACTTTAAGCATCAGTTGTCAGAGCAGCTTACCGATCACTGCACCTGTACACAGCCCATCTGAAATTAGCCCACCCAACTACCTCATCCCTATATTGTTATTTACATTGTTATTTATTTTGCTCATTTGCACCCCAGTATTTCTATTTGCACATCATCTTCTGCACATCTATCACTTCAGTGTTAATACTAAATTGTAATTATTTTGCACTATGGCCTATTTATTGCCTTACCTCCATAACTTACTACATTAGCACACACTGTATATAGATGTTCTATTGTATTTTTGACTGTAAGTTTTTTTATTTATTCCATATGTAACTCTGTGTTGTTGTTTTTATCACACTGCTTTGCTTTATCTTGGCCAGGTCGTAGTTGTAAATGAGAACTTGTTCTCAACTGGCTTACCTGGTTAAATAAAGGTTAAATAAAAAAATTATTTCAAAAAACTACTCAGGAGACAAACTAAGGAAAACAATGCTCAAGAATCAAGCTTCTGCAAAGGGTAACAGAAAACACACCTCTCTAAAAGTGTCATTATAGTCTCTAGGGCGGTCTCTGCTGCCCTCTGGTGACAGGTGGAACCATGACAGGTCTCTGCTGCCCTCTGGTGACAGGTGGAACCATGACAGGTCTCTGCTGCCCTCTGGTGACAGGTGGAACCATGACAGGTCTCTGTTGCCCTCTGGTGACAGGTGGGACCACGACAGGTCTCTGCTGCCCTCTGGTGACAGGTGGAACCATGACAGGTCTCTGCTGCCCTCTGGTGACAGGTGGAACCATGACAGGTCTCTGCTGCCCTCTGGTGACAGGTGGAACCATGACAGGTCTCTGCTGCCCTCTGGTGACAGGTGGAACCATGACAGATCTCTGCTGCCCTCTGGTGACACGTGGAACCATGACAGGTCTCTGCTGCCCTCTGGTGACAGGTGGAACCATGACAGGTCTCTGCTGCCCTCTGGTGACAGGTGGAACCATGACCGGTCTCTGCTGCCCTCTGGTGACAGGTGGAACCATGACAGGTCTCTGCTGCCCTCTGGTGACAGGTGGAACCATGACAGGTCTCTGCTGCCCTCTGGTGACAGGTGGAACCATGACAGGTCTCTGCTGCCCTCTGGTGACAGGTGGAACCATGACAGGTCTCTGCTGCCCTCTGGTGACAGGTGGGACCACGACAGGTCTCTGCTGCCCTCTGGTGACAGGTGGGACCACGACAGGTCTCTGCTGCCCTCTGGTGACAGGTGGAACCATGACAGGTCTCTGCTGCCCTCTGGTGACTGGTGGAACCATGACAGGTCTCTGCTGCCCTCTTGTGACAGGTGGAACCATGACAGGTCTCTGCTGCCCTCTGGTGACAGGTGGGACCACGACAGGTCTCTGCTGCCCTCTGGTGACAGGTGGGACCACGACAGGTCTCTGCTGCCCTCTGGTGACAGGTGGGACCACGACAGGTCTCTGCTGCCCTCTGGTGACAGGTGGAACCATGACAGGTCTCTGCTGCCCTCTGGTGACAGGTGGAACCATGACAGGTCTCTGCTGCCCTCTGGTGACAGGTGGGACCACGACAGGTCTCTGCTGCCCTCTGGTGACAGGTGGAACCAATGACAGGTCTCTGCTGCCCTCTGGTGACAGGTGGAACCATGACAGGTCTCTGCTGCCCTCTGGTGACAGGTGGAACCATGACAGGTCTCTGCTGCCCTCTGGTGACAGGTGGAACCACGACAGGTCTCTGCTGCCCTCTGGTGACTGGTGGAACCACGACAGGTCTATAAGGGATCATAGCTTTTCACTTGGATTCATCTGGTCAGTCTATATCATGGAAAGAGCAAGATTTTCTAATGTTTTTTTACACTCAGTGTACATGCAGCCTATGGCAATATCAATGCATAGGGGAAGCGGTGTTACACTAAATCCCTTCCCTCAGTCAGAAAAAATACTGTGTTTCCAGTTGGGTTGTTTGTCCATGTGAAGACTATTTTAGGATTGGCTTGTTCTCTGTCTCTCTGGTGGCTTTATTGACGGTTCATTATGGTAGTAGTCTCTCTACTGGTTTCTTTTGTCATAAAATAATACTCACTGTTTATTAATATTTAATATAGTAGACCTATTATTACCCATGTGCCATAGCACTGTCTAGTAGACTCTCTGTCTCTCCATCTATCTCTCCCCCTCTCTGTCCCTCCATCTATCTCTCCCCCTCTCTGTCTCTCTCTCTCCCCCTCTCTGTCTCTCCATTAATCTCTACCCCTCTCTGTCTCTCCATCTATCTCTCCCCCTCTCTGTCCCTCCATCTATCTCTCCCCCTCTCTGTCTCTCTCTCTCCCCCTCTCTGTCTCTCTCTCTCCCCCTCTCTGTCTCTCCATCTATCTCTCCCCAGCTCTCTCTCTCTCTCTCCCCCTCTCTGTCTCTCCATCTATCTCTCCCCCTCTCTGTCTCTCTCTCTCCCCCTCTCTGTCCCTCCATCTATCTCTCCCCCTCTCTGTCTCTCTCTCTCCCCCTCTCTGTCTCTCCATTAATCTCTACCCCTCTCTGTCTCTCCATCTATCTCTCCCCCTCTCTCTCTCTATCTCTCCCCCTCTCTGTCCCTCCATCTCTCCCCCTCTATTTCTCTACATCCGTCTCGCTCCCTCTATTTCTCTCTCTCTCTCTCTCTCTCTCTCTCTCTCTCTCTCTCTCTCTCTCTCTCTCTCTCTTCTCTCTCTCTCTCTCTCTCTCTCTCTCTCTCTCTCTCTCTCTCTCTCTTCTCTTTCTCTCTCTCTCTCTCACTCATTGTATTCCTTCCTTCTTTAATAAAGCCCACTAATGTGTTTTCATGTACCCACTCATCCTTCTCCTCCCTCTATTCTCCGAATAATGTATAAATACGCCTCATTGTGCTTCATTGAAAATCTCAATTACAACAATATCAACACGGGCCTTGCATTGACAATCTGTTCCCCACCCACCCACACAAAAACACGATTTGTCTTGGTGTGTGTATCCTTGACTGCTCCGGTCTTCTTGTCATCTTGTAGCTTTGTTCTTGTTTCACGTCCTCCCCAGATGGAGATTCATCTGCATCTCTGGCTGACAACACTGTTTATTACGAGGGAAGGAAGGCCGGGGAAGTAGAATGCCTGTATTTCAGGTGGTATTTGTGCTTGATCCTCTCTCTCTGTTTCTCTCTCTCTCTGTTTCTCTCTCTCTCTCTCTCTCTCTCTCTCTCTCTCTCTCTCTCTCTCTCTCTCTCTCTCTCTCTCTGTCTCTCTCTCTCTCTCTCTCTCTCTCTGTCTCTGTCTCTCTCTCTCTCTCTCTCTCTCTCTCTCTCACCCCCCTCCGTCTCTCTCACCCCCCTCCGTCTCTCTCACCCCCTCCTCTCTCTCTCCCCTCCATCTCTCTCTCACCCCCCTCCGTCTCTCTCACCCCCTCCATCTCTCTCTCTCTCCCCTCCATCTCTCTCTCACCCCCCTCCGTCTCCTCTCACCCCCTCCATCTCTCTCTCTCTCACCCCCCTCCGTCTCTCTCACCCCCCTCCATCTCTCTCTCTCTCACCCCCCTCTGTCTCTCTCACTCTCCACCCCACTCCGACTTTCTCACCCCTTCACATGCACACACACACACACACTCTCACACACACAAACACACACACATTGTCTCCTGACCGACATGAATAGGACACAATTTCTGCTCGTCCAATGAAACGTGCCTCACTCACAATGACTGGATCCTGTGGGTGCACTCATGCCTGATAACCTCACCTTTC
>NW_028159328.1:0-87814 GCF_964263955.1 Coregonus lavaretus | reverse complement strand
CACGCGCCAGAGCGCAGCAGGGTGCTAGGATAAGTCTTAGTAACTAGTGGTTCTGGTTGAAAAATGTCCCTTTAAGTATCACCACAATATCCCCATACGTCTTATTACCTGTTCTGTCTGGCTGTAGCAGGCTGCCTAGTAAATTAAATGTCTTTGGCCCCATTACACTAAAACATGGAGGCACAATGTTGTCCTCATCCATATGTCTGTTCTGTATATGAGCTCCACTGCTCAATACTTTCATCAAACTGTCCAATGTTTCCAACAATTCCAGCCATTTTTCGTTTCTCAATAAGCTCCTGATTGTCACTCACTTCAATATTGTCCTCAACCAAAGCAATATTTTCCTCAGTCCCGTGATCTTCATTCACTTCACTCACTGAGGTTTCCTCCTAAGTTTGCTCATTTAGCAGATTTAATTAAAAGGTTTGTCTTCACAGTTGAATAAATGTCCTTTCCTTTAATCACTGTATATTTCTCCTTTTTAATCACGTTGTTTTCCACTCCGATGTCCGTCTCGAGTCCTTTTCTGCCGTCCATGACGATGTTAACTCCAGTGGTGGAAAAAGTACCCAATTGTCATACTTGAGTAAATGTAAAGATACCTTAACAGAAAATGACTCAACTAAACGTGAAAGTCACCCAGTAAAATACTACTTGAGTAAAAGTCTAAAAGTATTTGGTTTTAAATATACTTAAGTATCAAAAGTAAATGTAATTGCTATAATATACTAAAGTATCAAAAGTAAAAGTACAAGTATAAATCATTTCAAATTCCTTACATAAAGCAAACCAGACGACTTTCTTGTTTTTTAAATGTATGTTCAGCCAGCCACAAATGTACGTACACTTCAACATTCAGACAATTTACAAACAGAGTCTGCCAAATCAGAGGCAGTAGGGATGTTCTCTTGATAAGTGTGTGAATTGGACCATTTTTTGTCCTGCTAAGCATTCAAAATGTAACGAGTACTTTTGGGTGTCAGGGAAAATGTGTGGAGTAAAAGGTATATTATTTTCTTTAGGAATGTAGTGAAGTAAAAGTAAAAGTAGTCAAAAATATAAATAGTAAAGTCAAGTACAGATACACCAAAGAAATACTTAAGTAGTACTTTAAAGTATTTTTACTTAAGTACTTTAAACCACTGGTTAACGCTCTTTCTTAGCTAGCTCGACTATGCACTTGCCTCTGCTAGCAATACACTGTGCTAACATTAGCCTATTCTGTACCACAGAAAATAACAGTTTTAAACAGTTGTAAAAACCCACTTCTTCCAGACAGAATAGTTCCTGTAGATTCAGACTAACTCATCGCCAATCTGTTGTTATGTCTCGTGGGTTTCATAACCACGTCTGTATAACAATTCAATAGTGATGAGACAGGAGACAGGAATCAGTTCAACCATTTATCTTGAACGTGATCATCCAGTGTCTGTGTGTGTGTGTGTGTGTGTGTGTGTGTGTCCTGTGTGTGTGTGTGTGTGTGTGTCCAGTGTGTGTGTGTGTTTGTGTCCAGTGTGTGTGTGTGTGTGTGTTTGTGTGTGTTTGTGTTTGTTTGTGTCCAGTGTGTGTTTGTCCAGTGTTTGTGTGTGTTCAGTGTGTGCGTCAAGTGTGTGTAGGTGTCCAGTGTGTGTGTCCAGTGTGTTTGTGTGTCCAGTGTGTGTGTCCAGCGTGTTTGTGTGTCCAGTGTGTGTGTGTGTGTGTGTCCAGTGTGTGTGTTTGTCCAGTGTGTGTGTGTGCAGTGTGTGTGTGTGTGTCCAGTGTGTGTGTGTGTTCAGTGTGTGAATCCAGTGTGTGTGTGTGTGTGTCCAGTGTGTGTGTGTGTGTGTGTCCAGTGTGTGTGTGTGTGTGTGTGTGTGTAAAGTGTGTGTGTGTGTTCAGTGTGTGTGTGTGTGTGTGTGTCCAGTGTGTGTGTGTGTGTGTGTGTGTGTCCAGTGTGTGCGTGTGTGTGTGTGTGTGTGTGTGTGTGTGTGTGTGTGTGTGTGTGTGTGTGTGTCAGTGTTACCATGGTTAATATTTATAGGGACACTGAGGAGTCAACACCATGAACCCTAAACCCTGGATAGAGGGGCTCAGTGAATGTGGAGTGGAATGTGTTTAGGTGGGTCAGTGTGTCAGAGGAGACTCTGTAGAAGGACAGAATGCCGGCTGGCCAGTCCAGATACACTCCTACTCTGTGGGAGCTGGAGGGGGGGACGTCTATGGTAGTGGACTTATTATTATTGTGCCAGGCAGAGTAACTGTTGTCAGAGCAGAACAGACTCCAGGACTTGTCATTGTATCCAATCCCACAGTCACTACCCCTTCCTCTCCTGCTGATTCCTTTATATGCCACTCCTATATCAGCCCCTCTCCCACTCCACTCTACCTCCCAGTAACAGCGCCCAGTCAGACCCTCTCTACACAGCACCTGTCTCCAGTCCTCAAATCTCTCTGGGTGATCAGGATACGGCTGCTCCTCTCTCCTCCATGTCACCTTTCTGTTCTCCTCAGACAGAGAGAGGCGTCTGTTTACTGTGTTTAGGTCCAGTGTGAGATCACAGACATCTGATGGATGAAACCAGACACAATATTAGAAATCATCATCATTCACATTAGAATGTTAACTCACTTTTCACTAATTCATTTAATGTAGATGTTTCTAGGTATCAAAAGGAGAAGTTAAGGTAACTTGAGATTTGTTGAATGATCATATGTTATACTGTATGGTAATATAAAACACACGTATTCCCATTAATTACACACACATACACACATCCTGAACACACACACACATCCTGAACACACACACACACAACCTGAACAAACACACAAACACACACACATCCTGAACACACACACACACACACACACATCCTGAACATACACACACATCCTGAACATACACACACATCCTGAACATACACAAACATTTCTAATAAAACACGAACGTGCCACACACACACACACACACACACACATTGTCAAAGCAACTCTTTGTAAACTTTGGTGTCCCTGATTTGTGCTTCTGTAGAACTACAGCTGATATTTAATATGACCAAGTAAGTAATGATGGTGGTCTTTGACTTTGACTTCACTTGAATTAAGACTTATTCTTAGTCATATTCTTCACAGCAGTCAACACTCACATTTTCTAAGTCCAGGTTTCATTGTGTTCTCTCCACCATGTTCCACACTGTAGCAGTAAGCAGAAGAACAGACAGTCATTGAGGGATACACGTGAACTCACACACACACACACACTCACATACACACACACACACACACTCACACACACATTCAGCATATAACTTTGTACAAGCGGTGGTAAGAATGTTTGTCTGTGTGTATCCAGTGTGTGTCCAGTGTGTGTGTCCAGTGTGTGTGTTGTGTGTGGTACCCAGTGTGTGTGTTTGTGTGTGTGTGTGTGTCCTGTTTGTGTGTGTGTGTGTGTCCAGTGTGTGTGTGTGTCCTCTTTGTGTGTGTCCAGTGTGTGTGTGTGTGTCCTGTGTGTGTGTGTGTGTCCAGTGTGTCTCCAGTGTGTGTGCTCAGTTTGCGTGTGTTTGTCAAGTGAATGTGTATGTCCAGTGTGTGTGTGTGTCCAGTGTGAGTGTGTGTGTGTCAAGTGTGTGTGTGTGTGTGTGTGTGTCCAATCTGTGTGTGTGTCCAGTGTGTGTGTGTGTGTGTGTGTGTGTGTGTGTGTGTGTGTGTGTCCAGTGTGTGTGTGTCTGTGTGTGTGTGTGTGTGTCTGTGTGTGTGTGTGTGTGTGTGTGTGTGTCCAGTATGTGTGCGTGTGTGTCCAGTGTGTGTGTGGTGTGTGTGTGTGTCCAGTGTGTGTGTTTGTGTGTGTGTGTCCTGTTTGTGTGTGCCGAGTGTGTATGTGTGTGTGTGTCCAGTGTGTGTGTGTCCAGTGTGTGTGTGTGTCCAGTGTCCAGTGTGTGTGTCCAGTGTGTGTGTGTTTGTGTGTGTTTTCAAATGAATGTGTGTGTCCAGTGTGTGTGTGTGTGTGTGTGTCCAGTTTGAGTTTGTGTGTGTCAAGTGTGTGTGTGTCCAATCTGTGTGTGTGTCCAGTGTGTGTGTGTGTGTGTGTGTGTGTGTCCAGTGTGTGTGTGGGTGTGTGTCCAGTGTGTGTGTGGGTGTGTGTCCTATGTGTGTGTGTGTCCAGTGTGTGTGTGTGTGTCCAGTGTGTGTGTGTGTCCAGTGTGTGTGTGTCCCCAGTGTGTGTGTGTTTGTCCAGTGTGTGTGTGTGTGTCCAGTGTGTGTGTGTGTGTGTGTTTGTGTGTGTGTGTGTGTGTGTGTCCAGTGTGTGAACTGATACACGTGCACACACACACACACACACACACACACTGGACCACACACACACACTGGACCCACACACACACACTGGACACACACACACACACTCACACACACACAGACACACTCACAAACTCACTCACACACACACACACTGGACCCGCACACACACACACTGGACACACACACACACACACACACACACACACACACACACACACACACACACACACACACACACACACACACACACACACACACACACACACACACACACACACACACACACACACACACACACACACCGGACACACACACACACACACACACACAGTCTTTATATAACTTAGTCCAAGTGGTGGTCAGAATTATTGTCTTAACTAGCCTGATAACTCCAACATGTCTGATATGAACATTGACATAAACCCTCTACATACTTGAGTTTCTCCAGTCTGCAGTGTGGATCCTCCAGTCCAGCAGAGAGCAGTCTGACTCCTGAGTCTCCTGGGTGATTGTAGCTCATGTCCAGCTCTCTCAGGTGTGAGGGGTTTGACTTCAGAGCTGAGACCAGAGAAGCACAGCCTTCCTCTGTGACTAGACAGCCTGACAGCCTGCAAAGAGTCAAATCATATTACAACCACACTGCTATTCTTTGGTGGTGAAAATAGCGGCAGTATATTTTTTCAAAATGTTCAGATATATCAGCGTCCTGAAACCTGCCATATACATTTATAAAGGGATGTATCATTGTTAACAATGACAAATGATTGAAGTACTACTTCTAGATAGAAACATTTATAGTACAAATATTTGAGTAGACTGACCAGACCAGTTTAAAAAGCAGTATCAGTCAAAAGACAGACAGTGAGGTATCAGATTTAGATTGTATTGAGTATACAGTCCACACCATATCTATTTTGACAGTGAAGCTAACATTTTAAATGTGGCTCTATACTCCAGCATATTGGATTTCAGATCAAATGTTTCATATGAGGTGACAGTATATAATGTCACCTTTTATTTGAGGGTATTTTCATACATATCTGTTTCACTGTTCAGAAATGAAAGCACTTTATGTATCTAGTCCCCCCATTTGAAGAAGTCATAAGTATTTTGACCAATTCACTTACAGTGTATTAAAGTAGTCAAAAGTTGAGTATTTAGTCCCAAACTCGTTGGTTGCATTTGCAGTTTGTTTTGGTTGTGTTTTGGGATATGTTTTGTCCAATATTAACTGAATGGTGGATGATGACTGGAGTAATTTTCTGTCTAAGTGAGTAGATAACATGTTTCTAAACACTACTAAATTAATCCTGATGATGCCATGATTTAGAAAAATCATGAATGAATCATGAATAATAATGAGTGAGAAAGTTACAGAGGCTACAACAAAACATGTTAACCTCTCACTATTACCAATAACAGATGGGGTATGATCCTTGTTCCTCTGTAACTTTCTCATTCATCATCATTCACGATTCATTCATGATTATTCATAATCATGGTAGCATCCACATGAATGTAGAAGTGTTCAGAAACATCTCCTATTCTTACTGACAATACAAGTGAAGTGACTCCAAAATGACAGGACATTATTCACCGTTCAGTTTCTATTGGGAAAAACATCATCCAAAACACAACCAAGACCAACTGCAAATGCATTCAACAAGTTTTTAGAATCATAAGCTTGATGTAATCACTGCAGGTAAGGAATATGGGACCAAATACTAAACTTATGACTACTTTAATACAATATAAGTGAATATGTCCAAATTATTAAGACTTTTTCAAATGGGAGAACTAGATACATAAAGTGATTTCATTTCTAAACATTAACACAGATATGTATGAAAATATCCTCAAATAAAAGGTGACATTGTGTACTGTCACCTAATATGAAACATTCTATCTCAAATCCAAAATGCTGGAGCATAGCACCAAATGTAAAACTGTAAGCTTCACTGTCCAAACACATATGGTGTGGACTATGTGTGCCTGGTAAACACATGTGGATCTGGTGAACAGTTATCACTTGTTGACCAACTACAGGAATACTGACCTCAGAGTCTCCAGTTTACAGTGGGGATTCCCCAGTCCAGCAGAGAGCAGCTTCACTCCTGAATCCTTCAGGTCATTGTTACTCAGATCCAGCTCTCTCAGGTGTGAGGGGTTTGACTTCAGAGCTGAGACCAGAGAAGCACAGCCTTCCTCTGTGACTAGACAGCCTGACAGCCTGCAAAGAGTCAAATCATATTAAAATCACACTGCTATTCTTTGGTGTGAAAATATATTCTTTCAACAATTTCAGATATATCAGTATCCTGAAACCTGCCATATATATTCATGTATGTATATATACACACTACTACCAGTCAAAAGAAGAATTTCACATATAAAATACAGTGGGGAAAAAAGTATTTAGTCAGCCACCAATTGTGCAAGTTCTCCCACTTAAAAAGATGAGAGAGGCCTGTAATTTTCATCATAGGTACACGTCAACTATGACAGACAAATTGAGCAAAAAATATCCAGAAAATCACATTGTAGGATTTTTTATGAATTTATTTGCAAATTATGGTGGAAAATAAGTATTTGGTCACCTACAAACAAGCAAGATTTCTGTCTCTCACAGACCTGTAACTTCTTCTTTAAGAGGCTCCTCTGTCCTCCACTCGTTACCTGTATTAATGGCACCTGTTTGAACTTGTTATCAGTATAAAAGCACATGTCCACAACCTCAAACAGTCACACTCCAAACTCCACTATGGCCAAGACCAAAGAGCTGTCAAAGGACACCAGAAACAAAATTGTAGACCTGCACCAGGCTGGGAAGACTGACTCTGTAATAGGTAAGCAGCTTGGTTTGAAGAAATCAACTGTGGGAGCAATTATTAGGAAATGGAAGACATACAAGACCACTGATAATCTC
Source organism: Coregonus lavaretus (assembly GCF_964263955.1). Taxonomy (NCBI): domain Eukaryota; kingdom Metazoa; phylum Chordata; class Actinopteri; order Salmoniformes; family Salmonidae; genus Coregonus; species Coregonus lavaretus. The sequence continues at coordinate 80,607 of NW_028159328.1, read as the reverse complement.
CCTCGATCTGGGGCTCCACGCAAGATCTCACCCCGTGGGGTCAAAATGATCACAAGAACGGTGAGCAAAAATCCCAGAACCACACAGGGGGACCTAGTGAATGACCTGCAGAGAGCTGGGACCAAAGTAACAAAGCCTACCATCAGTAACACACTACGCCGCCAGGGACTCAAATCCTGCAGTGGCAGACGTGTCCCCCTGCTTAAGCCAGTACATGTCCAGGCCCGTCTGAAGTTTGCTAGAGTGCATTTGGATGATCCAGAAGAGGATTGGGAGAATGTCATATGGTCAGATGAAACCAAAATATAACTTTTTGGTAAAAACTCAACTCGTCGTATTTGGAGGACAAAGAATGCTGAGTTGCATCCAAAGAACACCATACCTACTGTGAAGCATGGGGTTGGAAAGATCATGCTTTGGGGCTGTTTTTCTGCAAAGGGACCAGGACGACTGATCCGTGTAAAGGAAAGAATGAATGGGGCCATGTATCGTGAGATTTTGAGTGAAAACCTCCTTCCATCAGCAAGGGCATTGAAGATGAAACGTGGCTGGGTCTTTCAGCATGACAATGATCCCAAACACACCGCCCGGGCAACGAAGGAGTGACTTCGTAAGAAGCATTTCAAGGTCCGGAGTGGCCTAGCCAGTCTCCAGATCTCAACCCCATAGAAAATCTTTGGAGAGAGTTGAAAGTCTGTGTTGCCCAGAGACAGCCCCAAAACATCACTGCTCTAGAGGAGATCTGCATGGAGGAATGGGCCAAAATACCAGCAACAGTGTGTGAAAACCTTGTGAAGACTTACAGAAAACGTTTGACCTGTGTCATTGCCAACAAAGGGTATATAACAAAGTATTGAGAAACTTTTGTTATTGACCAAATACTTATTTTCCACCATAATTTGCAAATAAATTCATTAAAAATCCTACAATGTGATTTTCTGGATTTTATTTCCTCATTTTGTCTGTCATAGTTGACGTGTACCTATGATGAAAATTACAGGCCTCTCATATCTTTTTAAGTGGGAGAACTTGCACAATTGGTGGCTGACTAAATTATTTTTTTCCCCACTGTATATTTTGATTTGTTTAACACTTTTTTGGTTACTACATGATTCCATTTTTGTTATTTCATAGTTTTGATGTCTTCAGTATTATTCTACAATGTAAAAAAATTTAAAAATAAAGAAAAACCCTTGAATGAGCAGGTTTGTCCAAACTTTTGACTGGGACTGTATATAAATTAATGAATGTATTATTATTAACAGTAGATAACATGTCTCTAAACACTACTAAATTAATCATTGTGTGTGTGTCCAGTGTGTGTGTGTGTCCAGTGTGTGTTTGTGTGTGTGTGTGTGTCCAGTGTGTGTGTGTCCAGTGTGTGTGTGTCCAGTGTGTGTTTGTGTATGTGTCCTGTGTGTCCAGTGTGTGTGTGTTGTTCAATGTGTGTGTGACCAGTGTGTGCGTGTGTCCAGTGTGTGTTTGTGTGTGTGTCCAGTGTGTGTGTGTGTGTGTGTGTCCAGTGTGTGTGTGTGTGTATAATGTGTGTGTCCTGTGTGTGTGTGTGTGTCCAGTGTGTGTGTGTTCATTGAGTGATACAGGAATACTGACCTCAGAGTCTCCAGTTTACAGTGGGGATTCCCCAGTCCAGCAGAGAGCAGCTTCACTCCTGAATCCTTCAGGTCATTGTTATTCAGATCCAGCTCTCTCAGGTGTGAGGGGTTTGACTTCAGAGCTGAGACCAGAGAAGCACAGCCTTCCTCTGTGACTAGACAGCCTGACAGCCTGCAAAGAGTCAAATCATATTAAAACCACACTGCTATTCTTTGGTGGCGAAAATAGCGGCAGTATATTATTTAAAACATTTTCAGATATATCAGTGTTCTAAAACCTGCCATATCTATTCATAAATGGATGTATCGTTATTAAAAATGACAAATCATCAAAGTATTGCTTGTAGAGAGATATATATATATAATCATTTTAAAACCACACTGCTATTCTTTGGTGTTGGGTAATTTTATTTCAAAGTGGGTAGATAACATGTTTCTAAACACTACTAAAGTAACCCTGATGATGCCATGATTGAGAAAGATCATAAATGAATCATGAATAATAATGAGTGAGAAAGTTACAGAGGCTACAACAAAACATGCTAACCTCTCACCATTAACCTCAAATAAAAGGTGACATTATATACTGTCACCTAATATGAAACATTCTATCTCAAATCCAAAATGCTGGAGCATAGCACCAAATGTAAAACTGTAAGCTTCACTGTCCAAACACATATGGTGTGGACTATGTGTGCCTGGTAAACACATGTGGATCTGGTGAACAGTTATCACTTGTTGACCAACTACAGGAATACTGACCTCAGAGTCTCCAGTTTACAGTGGGGATTCCCTAGTCCAGCAGAGAGATGATTTACTCCTGAATCCTTCAGGTCATTGTTACTCAGATCCAGCTCTCTCAGGTGTGAGGGGTTTGACCTCAGAGCTGAGACCAGAGAAGCACAGCCTTCCTCTGTGACTAGACAGCCTGACAGCCTGCAAAGAGTCAAATCATATTAAAGCCACACTGCTATTCTTTGGTGGCGAAAATAACGGCAGTATATTATTTAAAACATTTTCAGATATATCAGTGTCCTGAAACCTGCCATATCTATTCATAAATGGATGTATCGTTATTAAAAATGACAAACTATCAAAGTATTGCTTGTAGAGAGATATATATAATAATTTTAAAACCACACTGCTATTCTTTGGTGTTGAGTAATTTTATTTCTAAGTGGGTAGATAACATGTTTCTAAACACTACTAAATTAATCCTGATGATGCCATGATTGAGAAAGATCATGAATGAATTATGAATAATAATGAGTGAGAAAGTTACAGCTACAACAAAACATGCTAACCTCTCACCATTAACATCAAATAAAAGGTGACATTCTGTACTGTTGCCTAATATGAAACATTATATCTCAAATCCAACATGCTGGAGCATAGCGCCAAATGTAAAACTGTAAGCTTCACTGTCCAAACACATATGGTGTGGACTATGTGTGCCTGGTAAACACATGTGGATCTGGTGAACAGTTATCACTTGTTGACCAACTACAGGAATACTGACCTCAGAGTCTCCAGTTTACAGTGGAGATTCCCCAGTCCAGCAGAGAGCAGCTTCACTCCTGAATCCTTCAGGTCATTGTTACTCAGATCCAGCTCTCTCAGGTGTGAGGGGTTTGACCTCAGAGCTGATACCAGAGAAGCACAGCCTTCCTCTGTGACTAGACAGCCTGACAGCCTGCAAAGAGATCATCATGATTTCACAAAAACACACTGTTAATTTAACAGAGCAGCATTTGGTTTAGTCTCTCAAACAACATATAGATTAATATTCTGTCTCCTAGAATTGTATGGTCATATTGTTATACTAATGTGAACATCAATGCAGTGATTCAATATATTATAATATATATTTTTCTCTAAATTGAATATTTCTTCCTGATGATTAGTACTTAAATGTCATTTTATGTACTCACAGAGCAGCTCTGGATGCTTTGACCACTGGCAGCAGCCTCAGAAGACCTTCCTCTGATCTGGAGTATTTCTTCAGGTCAAACACATCCAGCTCCTTTTCTGAAGTCAGCAACACAAAGACCAGAGCTGACCACTGTGCAGGTGACAGTTCTTCTTTTGAGAGCCTTCCTGATCTCAGGTAGCTTTGGATCTCCTCCACTAGAGAATGGTCATTCAGTTCATTCAGACAGTGGAACAGATTGATGCACCTCTCTGGAGAGGTATTCTCCCTGATCTTCTCCTTGATGTACTTGACTGTTTCTTCATGGCTCTGTGAGCTTCTTCTTCTCTTTGTCAGTAGACCTCGTAAGTGCTTCTGATTAGACTCCAGTGAGAGGCCCAGAAGGAAGCGGAGGAACAGGTCCAGGTTTCCCGTCTCACTTTGTAAGGCTTTATCCACAGCACTCTTGTAGACAGTAACTTCAGTAACATGCGGTTTGGCCATTAGATTCTCATTGTTGTAGATGAATGAGAGGAACACATATACAGCAGCCAGAAACTCCTGAATGGTCAGATGCACGAAGCAGTACACCTTGTTCTGGTACAGCCCACATTCCTCTTTAAAGATCTGTGTGCACAATCCTGAGTACACTGAGGCGTCATTGACATCAATTCCAGCCTCTTTCAGGTCTTCTTCATAGAAAATCTGATTGCCAATCACAAGCTGTTGAAAAGCCAGTTGTCCCAGTGACAGAATGCTCTCTTCATTCCAGTGTGGACCTGTCTCTTCTTTCCCAAGATACTTTTCATTCTTCTGTTTGGTATGAAACACCACAAGGTGTGTGTACATCTCAGTCAGAGTCTTGGGCATCTCTTCTCTCTTGTCTGTACTCAACATGTGTTCAAGGACTGTTGCAGAAATCCAACAGAAGACTGGAATGTGGCACATGATGTGGAGGCTCCTTGATGTCTTTATGTGTGAGATGATTCTGCTGGCCAGGTCCTCATCATTGAATCTCTTCCTGAAGTACTCCTCCTTCTGTGGGTCATTGAACCCTCGTACCTCTATCACCTGGTCAACACACCCTGAAGGGATCTTATTGGCTGCTGCAGGTCGGGTAGTTATCCAGAGGAGAGCAGAGGGAAGCAGATTTCCCTCGATGAGATTTGTCAGCAGAACATCCACTGAGGTTGACTTTGTGACGTCACAACAGATCTTGTTCTTCTGGAAGTCTAGGGGCAGTCGGCACTCATCCAGACCATCAAAGATGAACAGAACTTTGTACTTGTCGTAGTTGGAGATTCTTGATACTTTGGTTTCCATTGAGAAGTGATTGAGAAGTTCAATCAAAGTGTGTTTTCCACCTTTCATCAAATTCAGCTCGCGGAAAGGGAATGAAAATACAAATTGGACATCCTGATTTGCTTTTCCTTCAGCCCAGTCCAGAATGAACTTCTGCACAGAGACTGTTTTTCCAATGCCAGCGACTCCCTTTGTCAGCACAGTTCTGATAAGTTTGTCTTGTCCAGTTAAGGGATTGAAGATGTCGTTACATTTGATTGCAGACTCTGGTCTTGCTTGCTTCCTGGTTGTTGTCTCAATCTGTCTCAGCTCATGTTCATTATTGACCTCTCCTGTTCCACCCTCTGTGATGTAGAGCTCTGTGTAGATCTTATTGAGAAGTGTTGGGTTTCCTTGTTTAACGATCCCCTCAAATACACATTGAAACTTCTTTTTTAGATTAGATTTTAGTTCACGTTGGCAAATCACAGCAAGCTCATCTGAATGAAGAAATAACACAGAGGATATTAATATTACTGTCAGTAGCTGAGTGTAGATGCGGTGTGGAAATCAAGCGCAGGAAACACGGGCGTTCGTGAACAAACTTTAGTCAAACATCGCAGCACCAAACAGGCGAACAGCCAACCCAACCGCGAGGCAAAATACAAATTACGCACAAACACACAGTGCGTAAAATGACGAATGCGCAACACAGTGCGGACTCTCGAAAAAACAACAAAACACGAGAGTAATACAGAGCAACAGCTAGACAATAAACAAACCAGAATGTGAAACCTAGAACAAAACACATATACTTTACACACACTGGCTCAACCTATTAGAGTCCCCAGAGCCAGGGCGTGACAATTACGTCTGATTTAATGCCTACAGTTTTGTAAAACTGTGTTATAAAGTTTAAATTATAATAATTTATTCTCTTAACTGTCTGTATAAATCTGTAAATGTTTTCATAATGCATTACATACTGGTGTGACTGATTATATTATTATTGGTATTATTTCTCTCTCTCTCTCTCTCTCTCTCTCCCTCTCTCTCTCTCTCTCTCTCTCTCTCTCCTCTGTCTCTCCTCTTCTCTGTCTAAATTAATCAACACAACACATCCCTGCTGCTACTTGTTGAGGTTCACTAGGTGTAGTGTTAAGGCTGCTACAATATCATTGAGTTACACAGCTACTTTAGCTGTACTTTAGCTACAGCTTTTAAATGTTCTAAAACAGCATTCAACATGAGGCAGACAGCTCTTACTTTTCTCCAGTGTGTCAGCAAGCTCCTTCTGGTTCATTTTCCTCAGGACGTGCAGTGTGATCTTCAGAGCCCCCTCTCTGGCACTGCTCTCCTGCTTCTCATCTTCAGCATCCACCACTTCCTTATCCTGCTTCTGACTCTCAAAGCCTTCTGGGAGTTCTGGACTAAGAATCCTCTTGAACATCTTCAGCTCGTTCTTCACAAATGTTATAATATTCTCTTCAAGCAACTGAAATAAATCAAGTAAATAAGTTATGCAAGAGACTAAATGCTTTCTCATTAACACATCAATGAATGATTGACAGATCAACTTTACTTGAGGTAAACAAAAACAAATGTACATAACAGGACCACATACACTGAATATGGAGGCCAGGTCTGTTTGATGACTCTGGGAAGACTGACCACTGAGAATCTCTGACTCTGATCGCTCCTGTTGGTTTCTGTGGACAACACATGAGATTACATCTCCTCATCCAGGGAGTGCACACACACACACACACACACACACACACACACACACACACATACACACACACACACACACACACACACACACAGAGGGAATGATGTGTTAGTTTAATATTGTTTTAGGACTATGAAAATGGAAAAAAGTATTAGCCTATGGATTATGAAAACAACAAAAAGAAATGGTAAAATGGGTGAGGAGAAATGACTAGAGACAGTGTTGTTTAACTCACTGACCATGACCCATGTGGTCCTCTGTAGCTCAGCTGGTAGAGCACGGCGCTTGTAACGCCAAGGTAGTGGGTTCGATCCCCGGGACCACCCATACACAAAAATGTATGCATGCATGTCTGTAAGTCGCTTTGGATAAAAGCATCTGTCACGATCGTCTTCCAAAGGAGCAGACCAATACGCAGCGCGTTGAGCGAACATGACTTTATTTAATTAAAGTGCCAAAACCAAAACAATAGACGATTCGTAAAGTCCACGGTTAAACATACCGTCACGGAACAAAAACCCACAAACACAAGGTGAACACAGACAGTTTAAATATGGCTCCCAATCAGAGATAACGAGCCGACAGCTGACACTCGTTACCTCCGATTGGGAGTCACATGACGAGACAAGACACTACAACAAAAACCAAACACAACCAAATGAACACACCCTATACCCAACACAACCAAATGAATACACCCTGGCTCAAACTACACAGTCCCGGAGCCAGAGCGTGACAGTACCCCCCCCCTAAAGGCGCGGACTCCGACCGCGCCTACACCCCAAAATAGGGGAGGGCTGGGTGGGTGTTGCTCCTCGGAGGCGGCTCCGGCTCCGGGCTTGACCACCACCCCTCTTCAATCCCCCCGTAGTGCCCCCAGTCCGATCTGACCCAGCTTGCTGGATCAGGACCTCCGACGCGCACCCCTGGCTTGGCGCGTGAGGTAGGAATGGACCGGAACTGGCAGACGATACGCACCCTTTGCCTGGTGCGTGGGGCCGGAACAGGCCTCACCAGGCTGAAGACTCGCATCCCTGGCTTGGTGCGAGTAGCAGGAATGGGCTGGATCAGGCTGACGGCTCGCACCCTTGGCTTGGTGCGAGTAGCAGGGACGAGCTGAACCAGGCTGACGACTCGCACCCTTGGCTTGGTGCGAGTAGCAGGAACGGGCTGGACCAGGCCGACGACTCGTACCCCTGGCTTGGTGCGAGTAGCAGGAACGGGCTGGACCAGGCTGACGACTCGCACCCTTGGCTTGGTGCGAGTGGCAGGAACAGGCCGGACCGGGCTGGCGACGCGCACCGTAGGTTTGGTGCGAGTGGCAGGAACAGGCCGGGTCGGGCTGGCGACGCGCACCGTAGACTTGGTGCGGGTGGCAGGAACAGGCCGGACCGGGCTGGCGACGCGCACCGTTAACTTAGTGCGTGGAGCAGGAACAGGCCTGGCTGGGCTGGCGACGCACCCCGTAGGCTTAGTGCGTAGAGCAGGGACAGGCCGGGCTGGGCTGGCGACGCGCACCATTAACTTAGTGCGTGGAGCAGGAACAGGCCGGGCTGGGCTGGCGACGCGCACCGTCCATTTGGTGCGAGGGGTCGTAACAGGCCGGACCGTACTGGGGACACACACCACTGGCTCTACCCCGGGAACTGGAACGGGCCGGACCGGACTGGTAATACACCCCAGTACCACTCGCCGTGCCTCTACATCTCCTCTCCCTACTTTGACCAGTGGCCCCCGTAACCTGGTGGCCTTTTGAATTCGCCCCTTCTCTGCCTCCGTCAGCCCCGTCGTCCATGCCCTGTGCCCCCCCCTAAAAATGTATTGGGGGTGCCTCTCGTCCCTCCGACGCTGCTCCCACATCCAGGCTGCCGACTCCTGGACACGCTGCTTGGTCCTTTGATGGTGGGTTTTTCTGTCACGATCGTCTTCCAAAGGAGCAGACCAATACGCAGCGCGTTGAGCGAACATGACTTTATTTAATTAAAGTGCCAAAACCAAAACAATAGACGATTCGTAAAGTCCACGGTTAAACATACCGTCACGGAACAAAAACCCACAAACACAAGGTGAACACAGACAGTTTAAATATGGCTCCCAATCAGAGATAACGAGCCGACAGCTGACACTCGTTACCTCCGATTGGGAGTCACATGACGAGACAAGACACTACAACCAAAACCAAACACAACCAAATGAACACACCCTATACCCAACACAACCAAATGAATACACCCTGGCTCAAACTACACAGTCCCGGAGCCAGAGCGTGACAGCATCTGCTAAATGGCATATTATTATTCTTCTTACCTTTGTTCACTAGAAAAGTATCCCTCTCTAAAGTTTAGAGGTTGACCCATAGACCAGTCACTCTTCATGGACACACAGCTGGGTACAGGGGAGGCTGGTCTCTCCTGCTTGATTAGACTTCAACACAACAGAGACAAACATTACATCTCTCATCTACTCTGAGCTCAGATGGGGAAACATAAGAAGAGTTTCATTCCAAAACGCTATATATCCATTTTCAGAAATGTTCGTAAATTAGCTTTTATTGTTTGAAGAAATAATGAAAGAGATGGCATGGGGTTGTTCAATGACAGACATGTATTTGTTTAAAATCTATCACTTGATGGTTTCATTTCAGAGAGACAAATGTTTTTTTGTGCAAAATCCAATAAATTCAGAACAAAGTTGACTACAAATACAAAGTTGCCAATGTCTTTGCAATTGATTCAAACAAGGGACGTATAAAAATGTGCTTCAAATGAAAACCGAGATGACTGCATTAAAATATAAACAGTAGGCTATAGGCCTATTTCAATCATATTGGAATATATTCAATATTCAATATATTTAGTTTTATTTTGCTACTTGTAGGCTACAGTCTGTAATTTGTCTCAATATATTTCATGATGTGTAGCCTAACATGTGCCCAATGATGTGCCGAATCTGTGATTTAGTGCATTTTTATTGTGTAAGCACTAGAATAAACTACCTCAATTTTTGCAGCCGTAGGTAGTAATATCTTTCTAGAAGCTGATCCATGGTCAGTATTGTGAAATAATTATAATGTTAAGGAATGATTTTAATGGAGAAAACTGATCCGAGAGCTGCGCTCCCCTTCTTTCGATCCTATCAGTATCGATACATGCTCCACCGGATGTGATACCTTGTCATGCTGCTGATCCAGTTTCTACTGGTCTGCCTGCGGATCTGGAACTCTGACCTGTTCACCGGACGTGCGACCTTGTCCCGAACCTGCTGTTTCGACCCTCTCTCTCTCTCTCTCTCTCCCTCTCCCTCTCTCTCTCTACAACACCTGCTGTCTCGACCTCTGAATGCTCGGCTATGAAAAGGCAACTGACATTTACTCCTGAGGTGCTGACGTGTTGCACCCTCTATAACCACAGTGATTATTATTTGACCCTGTTGGTCATCTATGAACATTTGAACATCTTGAAGAACAATCTGAACTTAATGGGCATGTACTCTTATAATCTCCCCCCTGCACAGCCAGAAGAGGACTGGGAACCCCTCAGAGCCTCGTTCCTTTCTAGGTTTCTTCCTAGGTTCCTGCCTTTCTAGGGAGTTTTTCCTAGGCCACCGTGCTTCTGCATCTGCATTGCTTGCTCTTTGGGGTTTTAGACTGGGTTTCTATATCAGCACTTTGTGACAACTGCTGATGTAAAAAATGTCTTCTGGGAATACATATGCAGACCAGGCCAGGGTTTGGGGTTTAAGAAGTCAATGAGAGGTAAAAATGACTTCCTTAGTTGTTAATTTTGAAAATGTTCTGTCTTAAGTAGTTTAACAAACGGACACATTTTCATGTTAGTCATAAACAACTTTATATCGAAAAAGTGTCTTTGATTTGACGGCCTGCACATGTGCAGTTCGGCACAAGACGACCATTAGACCCAATGACGTATTTCTGCGCATGAGCTTCAAATGAAATCAAATTGTATTTCTCACATGCGCCGAATACAACAGTGGTAAACTTTACCGTGAAATGCTTACTTACGAGCCCTTTCCCAACAATGCAGAGTTAAAAAGTCACAAAAATTATCTAAATAAAAAAGGAAATAGTAACATAATAAAATAACAATATGGTAGTTGAGGTAATTTAGGAAATATGTACATGTAGGTAGGGGTAAAATGACAAGGCAATCAGGATAGAGATTACATCTCCTCATCCAGGGAGTGCACACACACACTGACACACACACACACACACACTGACAGACACACACACACACACACACACACACACACACACACACAGGGAATGTTGTGTTTGTTTAATATTGTTTCAGGACTATGAAAATGGAAAAAAGGTTTAGCCTATGGATTATGAAGACAACAAAAATAAATGGTAAAATGGGAGAGGAGAACTGACTAGAGACAGTGTTGTTTAACTCACTGACCATGACCCATGAGTTCTTCTTACCTTTGTTCACAAGAAAAGTCTCCCTCTCTAAAGTTTAGAGGTTGTTCCATAGACCGGTCACTCTTGACGGACACACAGCTGGGTACAGGGGAGGCTGGTCTCTCCTGCTTGATTGGGCTTCAACACAACAGAGACAAACAATGCATCTCTCATCTACTCTGAGCTCAGATGGGGAAACATAAGAAGAGTTTCATTCTAAAACGCTATATATCCATTTTCAGAAATGTACAGGGGAGGCAACAACAATCACCCCATTATACCCATTTGGTTTGTAACTCAGTGAACCTGCGCAGCATTCGCTCAATTTGATGCCTACGAACGAAGACTTCGATGGATATCAAATTATCAAATTACACAGCAGCCTTTTAGAAACAACAAGTCCTCAAAGAAGAGGTTATTTCTTAATAAAAAAATGTATTCTGGCTGTTTAAATCGCCCACATCTTGAAAAAGAGGACAGGGACATGCGTTTTATTTAGATTGTACACTTTTTTCTTAAAACAAATATGGTTAACCATGACCAGAAAATGTTTAATGTTTAATGGCTATCCGCCAGCCATCGCCTCTAAAACTGTGTCTCACCTCACTATAGGTGACCACAACATCTACTCAGGTGAACAGTGTGCGTGCTCACCAAGTAGCCATAACCTTGTTAATTATAAGTTACCTGAGGGATACCTACAGGGTTAACGCTCACCAAGTAGTCGTAACCTTGTTAATAATAAGTTACCTAAGGTAAACCTACAGGGTTAACGCTCACCAAGTAGCTGTAACCTTGTTAATAATAAGTTACCTGAGGTAAACCTACAGGGTTAACGCAGGCAGGTCTCATTGATAATATAGTGTATTGAGATTATGATGGTGTTAAATGTTTTTTTAAGTGGAACTGAAAGAATGTTGATTTTGGTATCAAGAGGGAATGTTTTAGTGTAACGCCACATACAACAGTCAGGAAGTGTGTTGTAGACACGGGGCTTGGACAGTAGAGGGAGCCACCCACATCTTGGGAGGTTATATATACTGGGGGAACAACGACGAAGGGGCAGAAAGCATTGAGATTTATTTGGGACTGCTTCTCCAGATCTCCGCGGGTCTGTTAACTTATGCTGTAACCTTGTGATATTAATAAAAGCCTCTAAAACACGGTGCAGCTTACGTGGATTCTTTGATTGACAGCAATACCCACCAGCATTCGACGCGATACCACAAATGGAGGTCCTACCGAGATTCTGATTGCATCGTTCTGGTTCCCTTCCTGAGGCGCGAGGTGACTACTGCCCAAGCCGGCTTTAAAGGTGAGATTACTTACAAGATTCAGGCGTTAGTTATTCCGCTGATTGGGGAGAGGGCATTGAAGGTGTACAGATTAAAAGTACTTGGATCGTTGTTGATGTGGGGTGTTGCGGTCGATTACGGGACTTTAAAAATATTCTAAAATATATTCCATTGGTAACGGCAGGTAATTGGAAATTTAGAACATAAAACGGTAGGAATTAAGTATTGAAAGTGTACAATTAAGGCAGATATGCGCATCAAATCATACCGCTTAAGACCCCGGGGGGGCCATTTAGAAAATGATGGGCCGGCAAATCCTCTTACACGATAGAATGTGCAAGATGGTGGGGTTTTTTTTAAGGAAGAACTCGGTTTGATGGGATTTATCTGATTGTGATTATGACTCGACTCTCGTCCGACGGGGGGTTTGATTGGGTTTGATTTCTCGGTGTAATGGTCATTAATCCACGGTAGCAAAAATGGTAGGAGAAATATGTTAAAATAAATAGGGCAGTGCAGGATATGTATTTGTGTGGTAGGCCGCAGTTAGCTAAAGGCTAAGGCTAATTCTAAATGCTTGATTATGTTTCAGGCCACGTGGTACATAGTGGCTAAGGCTAATTCTAAATGCTGAAGTGTGGGTCATGCTACATTCTACATAGCGGCTAAGGCTAATGCTAATGCTAAATGCTAATTGTGTTGCGTGCTACATGCTAACATGTCCTTAGAGGTCCATTGCGATGGGTTAAAGCCTCTTAAACTTGTTTGCATTTGGGTGGAATTCAGAGTTCTACGCAAATGTAAGGTCTGTTATGTGTAATTGTCTGATTATAAGTGTAAAATAGAGAACTGAGGTAGAACGCTGGCGTTCTATGGTGTGGTAAGCATGGGGTTAAGTGGATGTGCGCATGCGCTTGATTTTACGGGGCTAAAACTACGACATGCGGTTGTGCTAAGCCTACAAAACACGGCATTGTGGGTAAGGGTCATAGGTATTTGGGGTTACCCTGCAGGGGAAAGTAGCCACAGATAAGGGGAAAATAGCCACAGATAAGGGGAAGGTGGACACGAATCTTCTAAATCGTTAAAGTAACTGTTATTCGAACATGAAACTATTTGTTAAGATGTAGTAAATTTATAAATTAAATATATGTTGACGGAGTATAATAAATTGAAATAAATGACGGATTAAAATAAAATAAAAATGTTTTGAGCGATCTATTTAGTCCTGGGTTCAGTCTTATAGCAAATATGAGTGGGGGAATATTGAATGTGGATAACTTGGTTAAGTGTATAAACTTTAAATGCTTGTCTGTACCGTTTTGTTCCCTTGTCATATGAGGCTATAGAACGGAGCAAAGGAGAGAGAGGAGGGGCTAACGTGTGCGTGACGTGACGTGACAAGGTGTGACGCAGGCAGAGGATCATTCAAAATCAGGCTAGTGCTTTTTTGTCTACAAATCTTCCCTATAGGATGTTGGATGCAATGACCATTTCTCAGACGCTTGGCAACAGACTGATCATTTGAATAAAATTTGCATTTTGGTGTCTCTGTGCATTACTGGGCTTGATTGGGGGTTCGGTTAGAAAGCAGGTACTGACATTATTCTGTGATATTAAAATACTTGGGTGCATATTAAACAATGGAATTTATTGGTGTGGTAGTGTTGTAGATTGGAAGTCCTTGTTTATGTGATTGCTGTGAAGTTGACTACTGCTATTCACTTTCCGGATGGGTTAAGGTAAGTGGGTCACTAATTGATAAATTGGTAAAATAGTTGTAGAAATAAAAGATTGGTGTTAATTATTCATACTTTTTTTTTAAAAATTAATTGATTTTTAATTGATTTTTTAATTGATATATATTTTTTTTTAATTAAAGATAATTTTTGAATACATTTTTTTAATTGAATTTTTTTGGGGGTTTTTATTTTTAATTATAAAAAAAAAATTGAATACATTTTTTTGATTTAATTTGTAATATTCATATTTTTGTTGATTTGTAAAAAAAAAAAAATAATTATGTTTTTCTCGGGTTGTTTAGGTTATATTAATAATTAAAGGGGGGGGGAAGCCATAGGCTATATAGGCTAAAATAAAATAATTCACAATAAAGGAATATAAAAGAGTAGTTACAATGGGGAGAAAGGATAGCAAGGCTATGAAAGTTATTACACCGGTTGATATAGTGGAACATAGTAATCCTTTAGTTAAGGGTATTGCGAGATTATCCGGCAAATGGAACAAACGTTGGCCTGACATTGAACAACCATGGCCAGTGGAAGGGACTCTTAACCCTGACGTCATCAACATCATGAAAGTGCTTCTGTCAATTTACAAGGCAGATCAGAAGAAGGGAAAACAAAAGGAATGACGTAAAGAGAAGAGACAAAGGGAGCTGGGTGTTCTTAAACTGTTTGAAGATGAAGGACAAAAACTGATGAAAGATACCAACGACAAGGGAAGCAAAGGTATGGAGAAAAGGCTAAAGGAAGAGACGTCGACAGAGAAACTGAGGGTAGAAGTCGGTATACCTTTCTCACATACGGATTCGGCGAAAAGACCCCCACATTATGAGAAGGAAGTACAGCTTAGGGATGCTTATCCTCAGCTTCCAGTGATCCTCCAGCAGGGTGATTATTACATCAGAGATGAAGATGAACAAATAATAGAGAGAGGACAAGCAGAAACAACCATAAAAATGCATCCAAGCTCCAAAGGTAAAAAGAAAACGAGAAGTCTGAAAAGTAAGGGTGGAATGAGGTTAAGTAGGATGGAACTGGATGAGGACGATGATGATCAGAGTGATTTAGAGGGGATCATGGGTGGATATGATCCTGTCATCAAACGGAGGTTGGCCAGAACGGAGAGAAGGGGTAAGGAAGGTTTGAAGAAGAAGGATACAAGATATTACAGTGCTGAGGAAGGTTTGAAGAAGAAGGATACAATATATTCGAGTGCTGAGGAAAGCAAAGATGAAGACAGCGATAAAGAGGAGACTGAAGGTGCTGTGTATTCGAAAGGAGTTTATCCTGCAAAGACTGGCACAGAAGAAATAGAAGGAGATATAGACCGATGCTTATCAGAACTGAAGAATGCAAGGACTGCAGGAGAGGTAAGAGAGCTAGAGGAAGAACTCCAGACGCTGACCATACAGAAGGAGAAACAGCTGAAAAAATAATCTAAAAAAGGTGAGACAAAATATGCATTAAGGTCAAGGAAAGATACCACGAGCAAAATTATACCAGTTATCATTCGAGGTCAAAACTTTGAATATAAGCCGTTGCAAAATACCGATATGTCAAATATACTTGAGAAGCTGCCTATTCTTCAGAATGGGGCCTATCCTTGGATTTCGAAATTGGAAGAAATTACGGTGGGAACACAGTCTGCCATAGGAGACGTCAAGAGACTGTTGGCTAATTTTATTTTGGGATTCCAGATATGGAAGAAGTCTTTCAGAGAGCTGGACTCATTAGATATGTAGGGACTGCAGTGAACGATCCTGAATTGTTGGCTGCAAGTAGGAATCGTCTGTGGAGAGCATTGAAAGATACATTTCCAACAAATGTGCATCCTGATAATATTCTGATTGACCCACTAGGACAACAAGAAAATCCGAGAGTTCATCAAGTGTGGAGAAATATTACTGGAAATGATCCAGATGTGAGTCAAATTGAGCAGTCAATTTTGAGAGCTAAACTGCAAATGGGACTGCCCTCACCAGTAAGAAGCAAACTGGCAGAAGTGGTTGGACTTGGAAGCATGACAAAAGGTGTCTATACAGATCGCATAGCTCATCAAGTGGATCTGTACAGGAAAAAGGAACTCAACCAGAAAGAGCAGGACGAGGAAACTCTCAGAAAACTCAATCAAACACAACTGGGGGAGAATAAAAAGGATAAGAAACAAGCTTTGGTTATGCAGAGTCAGTGTGCACCAAACCAACAATCACTGCCACAGCTTCAACCAGAACAGTTCCAACCGCAAGTGTATCAGCCACCAAGGGCGGCACCAGTTGGTTCATATCCACAGCCAATTTCTGGACAGACACAGAATTGGAGAGGAAGAGGACGAGAAGGCTTCGAAGGAAGAGGAAGATTTCAGCCACACTTCCAGCAATCTCAAGATGTGTGTTATAATTGTGGACAGGGTGGTCACTATGTCAGGGACTGCAATTGGTCAGGAGGAAACATCAGAGGGAATTTCAGAGGAAGATACAGGGGCCAGTCAAGATCATCTGGAGGACCGGTGAACCCCTACAGGGGTCCGGAGCAAGGATTCTAGAGGTGCCTAGATGATCCGAAAGGGGGGTGTCAGCTGGTAGCATCAGGACCGGAAAGAGATCCAACAATTGAGGTGAAAATAAACAACCGACCATTGGAAGTGATGGCGGATAGCGGAGCTGCGTTCACCTGTGTTCGACCTGAAGATGCTACACATCTCCCTATGTCCAATCAACTCGTTAGGACAATCGGATTTGAGGGAGTAAAACAGCTGATTCCTCTTACGGAACCAATTGAGCTATGCTATAAAGATCAGAAAATTACAATACCCATACTGGTATCAGTACATACACCTGTTGCATTATTGGGAAGAGATGCATTGTGTAAGTTGAACTGTACAATAAGATGTACACCAGACGGCTGTCTGATAGAAATGCCAAAGGAAAAGGTTTACCAATTGTCGATGATGACGGAGATGGATTAGTCTTCAGTATTCTGGATTGGAAATCTCAGTGAAGATTTTATGAAGCAGGCTAAGATATGGGACAGATGTATTGTTGCAAATATGCCGGATGCGAAGCTTCCGGAATATCCATTCCATTGTATGCTTAAGTATTTCAAGAAGGCTGCTCAACCACACTCAGAGGAATGGTTGAGTCATCAACCGAAGAATGTCCAACTTAGCTCAAGTTGCATTATTTTAGGACCACAAGGAGCAGCTATGAAGATAAACACAGACGATTATCTGAATAGAGAATTTGATATTGAGAAGAGTGTGCCACATGTTACCTTGTTGGTTTCGGAAGGCTATGAGCAAAAGCAAATAGGAGAAATTATGACAGAAGCAGAGAAACTTAGTTTCAGACCAATGAAAGAGAATTTGGCGATCTGGAGAAGTAAAGATCAACGATTTCTTAAAATAATGATTTCGGCTCAAGGACAAGGAGAGCCACAGGCTGTAGGGATGACACATGAATCTATTTGCAATATAAAGATGGATTCAGACCCTATGAAAGAGGAGATGTTGCAACAAGTTCCAGAAGGGTTGTGGTCTCAACATAGTACTGATATTGGACTTGTGAAATCAGCCCAACCTGTGAAGGTTGAACTTCGACCAGGAGCCAGACCTCCATGGAAAAATCAGTATCCATTGAAAGATGAAGCAATCAAAGGGATTGAACCACAAATTGAAGGACTTTCGAAAGCAGGTGTTTTAAGGACAACAAAAAACCCTCGGAGTAACACGCCTTTGTGGCCTGTAGAAAAACCAGATGGAACTTATCGTGTAGCTCATGATTTGAGAGCAGTAAATGAGGTAGTGACTGACTTTCCAGCAGAAGTGCCAGACCCTCATACCTTGTTAGCTCAAGTTCCTCCGGATGCGACACATTTTACAGTACTAGACTTATGTGGAGCATTTTTCAGTGTTCCACTTAGTGTAGAGAGTCAGGATTTATTTGGGTTCACATAAAAAGGACAGTTCTATGAGTACAATAGAATGCCACAGGGGTACCGGCATTCGCCGCATATCTTCAATAAAGTACTGAAGGAAGATTTGGTAGGGATAGATCAGATATTGCAGAGCACTGTCATTCAGTACGTGGATGATATAATGGTTTGCTCACAAAATAAGGAAACATGTCATAGGGACTCAATTAAATTACTACAGGTATTGGCAGAAAAGGGGCATAAGGTGTCACAGAAAAAGCTGCAATATTGTCAGGAGAAAGTTGTATATTTAGGTCAAAACATAACTCATGGCCACAGAAACATTTCGGACAAGCAGGTGGAAACTATTCGTAAGGCTCCAAAACCTAGAACAGTCAGAGAAATGATGACATTTCTGGGTATTGCTGGTTATTCCTCAGCTTGGGTAGAGGATTATACTAGTTTGATGGCACCTTTGAGAGCTATGGTTAGGGGTACTGAGAGTGGTCAACTCCATAGCAATCTTTCCTGGACACAGGAAGGCCATGTGGCATTTGAAACGATCAAACAGAGGTTGCAGGAGGCACCTGCACTTGCACTACCAGATTACTCGAATAACTTTTTGCTATATGTGTCTACTTCTACTGGAGGTAGATATGCGTGTGCGGTTCTTTGTCAACCGACAGGCACGGGGACGAATCCTCAGCCTATTTCCTACTACTCTACTGCTTATTCAGAGGTAGAACTAGGGTTACCACTATGCTACAGAGCAATGGTGGGAGTATAATCAATGTATGACAAAGCATCATCGGTCACGATGGGCTACCCAGTGACAATTCTTACCCATCATAGTCTCAGAAATCTTCTGAACTATGGGAAATATACATTGACTATGCCTAGGCTCAGAGACTATCATAGGCTCTTAGAGCAGGAGGATGTCACCCTAGTGAGATGTGATACAGTAAATCCAGCCGAGAGTTTACCAACTTCAGAGGATGGTGAGCCACATGATTGTGTCCAAGAAGCAGAGAGATATTCGAGGCTTCGATCAGATTTACAAGCCTTTCCATTACGTGAGGCAGACCTGGAGTATTGGACTGATGGGTTTTGCTATCGGGTGGGAGATAAGTTATGTGCTGGTTATGCAGTAGTTAGAGGCAGAGGGACGGGATTTGTTGTGGAAAAGGCTGAAGTAATACCACAGCCTGCGTCTGCACAACTTGCTGAACTTGTGGGGCTAACAGAAGCATGTTTGTTAGCAGAAGGAAAGCGAGTAACGATATACACTGATTCAGGATATGCACATAGTGTATGTCATTTGTTTGGGGCGGTATGGAAAGGTCGAGGGTTTAAGAAAACGGATGGTTCTCCGATACAACATCATGCACAAATAATGAAACTGTTGCATGCTATGATGAAGCCTATAGAGATAGCGATAGCTAAGTGTGCAGCTCACAAGACAGATATGTCAAGAGTGACACAAGGGAACAAAGCTGCTGATGAAGCTGCAAAAGCCGTCGCAGGAGCAGATAAATTGGGAAAAGTTTTGCTGGTCACTCATGTAGTGGACTTGGAAGACAAAATTACGCTTCGGGATGTAATTTTGATGCAAGAAGCTGCTTCTATGATCGACAAACAGCTATGGCTAGACCGAGGAGCGGTCAAAGATGCTACTGGTCTGTGGAGAAACCATGAGGGGTTGATAGTAGCGCCTCTAGACCTCTTAGGTCTGATGATTCAAGAAGCACATGGGTTAGCTCATGTTGCGAGGGGGGAGGTTAACAGAAAGATCACAAAGGAATATGTTTTTTGGGCTCCATATTTGTTTGAACAAATTGATTATTTGATAGGAAGGTGCACTATCTGTCTTAAAAATAATGTTCGAAGAGGGATACCGGTTCATCCAGGTTACATTCCTACACCAAGGGGTCCTATGCGTGAGTTGGTCATTGACTTTGTTGATATGATACAACCAGTTGATGGGAAAAGATACATGTTGGTGGTTGTAGATAGATTTTCACGATGGACGGAAGCTTGTCCAACCAAGCGTAAGGATGCTCAGTCGGTTGCCAAGTTCTTGTGTAAAGAAGTCATAAGCAGGTGGGGATTACCCGATCGAATATCCTCAGACAATGGAAGGGAATTTGTGGATAAATCAGTTAAATTGATGTTGCAAAAATTGGGAATTAAGCAACGTCTTGGAGCAGTTTATCACCCACAAAGTCAAGGGATGTGTGAAAGAATGAACGGTGTCTTGAAAAATCGCATTGTGAAGATTTGTCAACATACAGGTCTGAACTGGATAGCGGCGCTTCCTTTAGCACTAATGGTGTGTCGCTCAAGTGAGTTACGTGATCTACGTATGACACCCCATGAGTTGGTAACAGGAAGAAGGATGCCAACGCCTTGTTTGCGAACAAGTGGAAAGGGTCCAAGCTTGGCCCTGTTGGAAGATGAAATAAGAGCGTACGTTACATATATGGCCAATTTTCATAAAAAGTTGTCCACATATGTTTCTGACAGGCAAAGACAAGAAGAGGTGCAGAAGGCGCCTGAGGAGGATAAGAGGAATACAGTACAACCGGGAGACAAAGTATTCGTAAAGATATTCAGAAGGAAGTGGTATAACGAACGTCGTGAAGGACCATTTGAAGTGGTTCGTAGTACTGGAACAGCTGTCCAGGTTAAGGGGTCTCCTACGTGGTATCATTTGTCACATTGTGTTAAAGCGCCTACAGAAGAGGTGCCACGCGCAGAGAGAGAGGATGGAGATAGGGGAGAACAGGAAGAGGGAGAGATTGTCAATGTTGGGGTTAACGTTGATAATGGTGAAACTTCTGATGATGCCAGAGATGACTATGCAGGGGATGGAAAGGAAAGGGGATTTGGGGAAATTGATTTCCAATACGTCCCAGAAGCAACAGGGAATATTTCAGTGGGATGTGAAGCAGCAGAGACCACCAAGGGCAACTCTGTTACAGGAGAAGCTAGTGATTCAGTTAGACAAAGTAGGCCTAGACCAGTTAGGAGAAAAGTCAGACCAAAACGTTACGAAAACTAAGAATGTAGTAACAACAATAACACCAACACTTCAGTCTGTTATAACAACAGTGGGAAGCAAGTTAACTCTTTCAACATTGACAGTTGTTAAAGCCATAAATATATCACATTTGATTGCAAGGGAACCAATAGTGCCAGCACCAATTTTAGAACAAAAGACATCAACTAAATCAACTACTTTAATGGTAACTTTGGAAGGATTTAAGGGTACGACGGCAATAACAAATGTAGGAGGTATGATACCGACACCGACAACAACTTTTCTAAAAGTAAACGATGTAACAGAAATGACTCAGCAAATAGTGGTAGAGAACAATATAGGTTCATCTGAAATAGTACAGGATAATATAATGGAAGTACAGGATGAGTTCTTTGGGGTCAATCTAACATCAGAAGATACATCTGATCAATACGGCTCGTTAGGGAAAAGAGACGCTAAATGGAAAGCATATGGATTTGATTCGTCTGTTTTGAAAATTAAAGATCAATGGGCAGGGAGAAATCTTTGGTTCCAGCAGTTAACTCATGCTGTAAGATCAGTGAGGAATCTTGAGGGTCCATATCTGTTGAGAATTCCATTACCAGAGACGTGGGGTTCGATTTTGGAAACGGTCGCTCAACCGTTATCAAGTGGGTTTCAAGCCTATGCGTTGAGATGGCTGTTGTATCATCAACGAGCATTGACAGATAAAGAAATGTCGTTGTCACAACATTTGTTTAAGCCTAGGTATAAGTGTTCTTGGTTAAATGAATTTCCCTATGTGAATATGTTGGATGGTAAAGAAAGTCAGGTAACAGCGATCCCTGAAGCATTTGAGGTGAAAGCAGTGAGGGCTAAAAATTGTTTTTGTTCTAATAAAACAGATGATGTAAATGGTATGTTCATGGGAATATCAGATTGTGATGATTATATGATGACTTTGGATAAGCACGGACAAAAGGTTAGAGTGGACAAATATGATGTAACTTTTTATGTACCAGGTAGTAAGAACAGCAGGACTTTGATGGTGAGAGATCACCTTTGGCCTATCAATGTAACTATTGGGAATTTTAGAGATATTTGGTGGGTTTGTGGTGATAAAGCATATATATTCTTACCCTATGGATGGAAAGGATGTTGTTACATGTCAACGTTGAAGCTTCCATATGAGGTTTTTACAATTAGAAGAGGAGTAGCACCGAACACAGATCAATCTGAAACTACTGTTGAAAATAGGGTGAAAAGAGACATGGCTAAATTTAATAATCTTGAAGCCTACCATTGGAGAATAAGTCTGGGAGAGAAGTGGGGACTTGGTCTTTTTCCATGGTATGGTGTAACATTTTTAGCAGATCATATTGATAATATTACATATACGTTGCAGGGCTTTGCGAATGAAACAATAAGAGGGTTTCACCTTCTGTCAAATACTCAAAGAAGTCACAGACTGACGCTGTTGAAACATGACATGGCTCTTGATTATATTTTGGCAAAACAAGGTGGCTTATGTTTGGCTATGAATCTGACGGGGGATGATTGTTATACTTTGACCCCAGATAGTTCCGATAATATCACGAGTGTTATAGATGCGTTGAAGAATATAAGGGATGCATTTGGGAGATCTGAGAAAGCTGGATGGTCAGCGAAGTCTTGGTTGCAAGATCAGTTAGGCCCAATAGGAGCAGTGATGGTTCAGATTTTAGTCGCAGCTCTGATAGCGTTGTGTGTCATGTTTTGCTTTTGTACTTTGTTACTGACCTTTGCAAAAGCTATGATATTAAGATGGGTTGGTGTTGTGATGCCTGGAGACAACACTCAGATGCCGTTGTTGATTGTTCCTGATCTGGACGAAGATGTACGAGGGGGTCTGGATGGACTACTGATGGATAAATATCCTTTTTGATTATTTGATCATTTTTCAATTTTTTCAATATTAGTGTGATTCTTAGTATGATTTTATGAATCAAGGGGGGAAGAAGTTAATGTGATTCATATATCATTTTTATATTCTTAGTTGATATCATTTATATAGCATTTTTATATTCTTAGTTGATATTGATGTTTAATTTGAAAATGTTGTTTTGCAAAAGATACTGTTTGTTTTTTTTCCTTTTCTTCCAGAAGCATTTGGGGGAACATGGGAAGGGATAATATGACTGGAGGAGATGAAACAAGGAGGGTGTGGCCGATTCCATCATCAACAGTCCATTGGAAGTCGAGACTACGGGGAGATGAAGTGTAGTGGACTACATTCCAGTGTCTGCAATGACATATAGACATGTGTAATACATAATTGTGTCATATTCTTAGGTATTAATTTTTGTGGAATGATGTTTGATGTTATTGAATACATGTGAGGATCTTAGATGTTTTTGTTTATTTCGGTGGTGTTTAGGGACAGGAGTTTAGGCAGGGAGAGGTTCACTGTAGGGTCCAATGGGTTGACCAGCCTTACAAGTGGATGTTTTTGGATAGGATTTTGTTTGCAGGGGCTTACATGTGTATTTAATTGCATCATAGTTTCAAATGCATTTACATGGTTTATGAGTTTATCTGGAGTACCGAAGGTGGTTGCCTGGGGCAGAGGGACCGTGAGAGAATTTTACTGTCTTGATTGATGGATGGATATCTGAAAAGATGGCTGCCGGACATTTTTTCGCTCTTACACTCCATAAAGATTTGTTCATATTTCATAGTAATGTATTCACACTTCATAAACAGTTGTTCATATTTCATAGAAAGGTATTTACACTCTAGAGGAGAATGTTTTTGGTTTAATGTTAAAGATACTCAATAAGATAAATTGTTACTTGTCATAATCCTATTCTGTTTGGTTTCGAGACTTTTAGTTTGTCTCGAAAGGGGGGAATGTAGTGTATTGAGATTATGAGGGTGTTAAAACATTTTTTAAGTGGAACTGATAGAATGTTGATTTTGGTATCAAGAGGGAATGTTTTAGTGTAACGCCACATACAACAGACAGGAAGTGTGTTGTAGACACGGGGCTTGGACAGTAGAGGGAGCCACCCACATCTTGGGAGGTTATATATACTGGGGGAACAACGACGAAGGGGCAGAAAGCATTGAGATTTATTTGGGACTGCTTCTCCAGATCTCCGCGGGTCTGTTAACTTATGCTGTAACCTCGTGATATTAATAAAAGCCTCTAAAACACGGTGCAGCTTAAGTGGATTCTTTGATTGACAGCAATACCCACCAGCATTCGACGCGACACCACAATAACAATAGTGAAGCTGGCATTGTGACGCAGAACAATGGACTGGCAATAGAACGTTCTGAAGGCGAGTCGGTGCCACGGAGCTCAATAGAACTAATAGGAGCTGGTAGGGTGAAAAATGACCAAACATAAGGCCTGTTTTTTCGCAATTACTTCATAACCAGGAACATAAGGTAATATTATGAAACAAGGCTCCATGGCAGATGGAATTAACTACTTTTATCAGAAAAAAAACGTTGTAAAAAATTGAGGCGCCCCGAAAATAATATTCAAACACTAAAGTTACCGTCCATCTAGTGAAGAGAGGAGAACCGGACAGAGGGAGCGTAGGCCAGCATCCGTCAACGAGAGAGGGAGAAGCCCTCCACGGTATTTAACAGGTGGAAGAAACAACCAGGAAGCTCCATCGGTCCACAAGAAATGCAGGCAGCCGGTGATGATGTAGTGGTAGCTAGGATAACTAGGATGCTGCTGGTAGAGTAGCTAGCTTAGCTAGCTGTACCGACTAGCTTGGCTAGCTAGCAGGTCATTCGTCTGTCCCTTGTCTCGAGGATGATGACGAATCTGGTTAACCACAAAATGAAACAAGAATAGCGAGTGAAAAGGATCTGGCTACACTCATACTGTCCCTGACCGTAAACCAAAAAGCAAATTGAACAATAAACGTCGGTGTCTCAACACTGTATCGAACTCCGTCGTTGTTTCCCAAGATCACCTCAGACCACTCTGCTCCTAACTGGACAATATGCTTGGCGCCAAACCGTACGTGGACGCGGGCAGTTCCAGAACGTGGACATGAGCAGAGCCACATAATAAACTAAACCCAGTCTTTACAGTGGCTTACATTAGTAATATTATTTTATTTATTTTTATATATAAAACAAACATTCTACGTTTTTTTTTTAAACAATATTTTGAGATCTGGGCCCATATCCACAAAGTGTCTCAGAGTAGAAAATTGGTCGTATAAGTGCTGAGAATAAAGACTTCTACTCTTATGGGTATAAATTAAAGCTATGCATGAAGCCTCTACATACTCCCGAGTGGCGCAGTGGTCTAAGGCACTACATGGCAGTGCTAGCTGTGCCACTAGAGATCCTGGTTCGAATCCAGGCTCTGTCGTAGCCGGCCGCGACCGGGAGACCCATGGGGCGGTGCACAATTGGTCCAGGGTAGGGGAGGGAATGGCCGGCAGGGGATGTAGCTCAGTTGGTAAAGCATGGCGTTTGCAACGCCAGGGTTGTGGGTTCGATAAAATAATGTATGTGCTAACTGTAAGTCGCTCTGGATAAGCTAAATGATGTAAATGTAGTCCCACCTAGTCGGCAGATATTTAGGACACCTCATGAGCTGTCCTAACTAGTTAAGAGTTAACAACAGGTGTCTTGATAATACTATAGAATAATGCAGTGAGTCAGTGGTTTCTGCGCCACATGTAATTTCTATATGATCAATCCATAAATAATATAGATATGTCTTGTGCTTTTGGCAATGATTTATGTATAATAATTATGTATAAGTGATACCATGTATGTCTGCATAGATTTACTCATGCTTATTTCTGAAGATTAACTCAGGTTTTCGCCCAGTGGCTAAGGAGTTGGAGCAGTGGCAGGAGTTGGACCTATGGCAGAAAGGTGGCTGGTTCGAATCCCGGGCCGGGCGCTGGAAAAAACGGGCGGGCTTGATCTGACCACTGGAGGGCTGCTGGGTTCACATCCTCAAAACATTCTACTTTTGTTGATCAGAACTCTAGAGGTTGTTCTTCACTGAACCCAAAAATGTATATAACTTTTAGTGGTTCCATATATTAAGGAAGAGATAGAAGCATTTCTGGTTCTATAAGGAACCTTATTTTCTAAGTGTATAATAAACTCATTTTCTTTTGATTATTTAATTACCTACATCATGCTATTTCAAGTTATCCTTTTGGAGCGGAACATCACGTTGTTAAAAAATCATCCTAAATTGGCCATGGCTATAAATTGGGCAATTGAAGGCATCTAGGGCGAAATATGTGTTCGATGAAAATGAACATTGTATGCAACGTATTAGGCAACATTATTGGCAAGGGACTTGATGCCTACGATGTCAAAGCTATTTAGAGTTGTTAAACGGGTGTGAAGAGTGTGTTGGTATAACGGTAATATTGTCAAAATTCCGCTTGTAACAACCATCAGAATTGGTTAAATAAATATGCATTCCATTATATTAGGCAATAATGAAGAGTAGGCAAAGTGGTCGTGTTGTGTGAAAATTCTATCAAATGTTTTAAATTGCAACGAGTCCAGTCAGGGTGCTGCAGAACCCCTGCAGTACCTCCACTGACCCCGGATTGAGAACTCCTGATTTAGCAGATACTCTTATCCAGAGCGATTTACAGTAAGTGCATTCATCTTAAGATAGATATTTATTTTAGAAATAAACGTAATAAATTCTTCATAAAATTGTCATCTCACCTCTTAGCTTTGGTGTCATGTTCCCCAGAGAGACGCATTTTAGAGGCAGGGCCCCCCTCCTCTCTCTCCCCAGAGAGACTCCTTTTAGAGGCAGGGCCCCCCTCCTCTCTCTTCCCAGAGAGACTCCTTTTAGAGGCAGGGCCCCCCTCCTCTCTCTCCCCAGAGAGACTCATTTTAGAGGCAGGGCCCCCCTCCTCTCTCTCCCCAGAGAGACTCATTTTAGAGGCAGGGCCCCCCTCCTCTCTCTCCCCAGAGAGACTCATTTTAGACCGCTGACCCCTAAACAGAGATGCAGCATGTTGGTTGTGGTGAACACAGTGACAACTCATTCTAGTATGTCCATTGTTCTCTTTTACTCATGATCTCTTAGAAATAAAACATTTACTAACAGACATATCCAAACAGTCGGGTGATTTAATTTAATCACATGAACATTGTTACATTCCTCAACAATAAATAAAACATTGTCTCTCAAACAGAAGAAGGAACTAACAAAGAGTCACTAACAACAACCAAAACGAAACAGGTGGTTTTAGGAGGGGTTCTGAAAGACACTCATGGGGGTGTCCACTAGTGATGGGAATCAGAGGCTTTCTGAACGCTTTGGGGCTTTCACCAAATTGTGCCGAAAACGCCATGGATAGATTTGAGTGCTAATAAACAACATTTAGTTAGAATGTGGGGTTCGCTTTTTGCCTCCAGGTTCACTATGTTTTGAAAAACGATGCAGATGTGACTTTCAACGTGGCACCGTCATAGGATGCCACCTTTCCAACAAGTCAGTTCGTCAAATTCCTGCCCTGCTAGAGCTGCATGGTTGTTGCTTTATGTAATGGCATATATTTTAATGCTTTATGTAATGTATTTTATCTATTGAAATATACATTTGATATAGTTTAAAATTTAGTTTCATGGTCATTTATTATGTTTTCCAGAATCTCCAACCAAACTCTGAGATCAGTCTCTCCAGTACCCAGTCATCTGTCCATGAAGAGTGACATCTCTATGGATCATCCTATACATTTTAGTGATAAATCAGGGACCTTTGACCCCAGGTAAGTTACTGGTCAGAATTGATGATACTACTATTGAAGAGGAGAATCTTCTAGATCTGAAACCAGATGTATTTTGTGTATCTGAGCATATAATTTGTTGTTTATGGTACATATTTGAATACACTGAGTGTACAACACTTTTCACAACATTTCCAACGGAGACCATCAGGTTGGTAAGTCATCATACTGTAGATCAAACCTACTGTGATGACGACCTAACTTTATAGTAGTTCGTAGCCTACCTAGCAGAATCTGCCCGTCTTTCTTTCAAAATCAACACATTTATCCGTCTTCTAATGCAGTGGTGTAAAGTACTTAAGTAAAAATACTTTAAAGTACTACTTAGGTCGTTTTTTTGGGGTATCTGTACTTTACTATTAATATTTTTAACAACTTTTACTTTTACTTCACTACATTCATAAAGAAAATGATGTACTTTTTACTCCATACATTTTCCCTGACACCCAAAAGTACTTTTTACATTCAGAAAATGGTCCAATTCGCACTTATCAAGAGAACATCGCTGGTCATCCCTGGTCACAAATGCTTTTTTTAAATTATGTCTGAGTGTTGGAATGTGACCCTGGCTATCCGTAAATGAAAATAACAAGAAAATTGTGCTGTCTGGTTTGCTTCATATAAGTAATTTCAATTTTAATTGTTCCTACTTTACTTTAGCAATTACATTTACTTTTGATACTTAAGTATATTTAAAATCAAATACTTTTAGACTTTTACTCAAGTAGTATTTTAGTGGGTGGCTTTCACTTTTACTTGAGTCATTTTCTATTAAGGAATCTTTACTTTTTCCACCACTGTTCTAATGTTCCATATGCGCCACAGTTTGAACAGACATTTTGTAACTGCGTAGGCTACAAAGTCACTTTCAATTTCAAATAAGGAAATGAAGTTATAACGGTGACTGGGTGAATTAGTTTTCCATTGGCCGGCTCCCCGGGTGAGCAGAGTTTGCATGTTTTAGAGCATTCCATTGGTCATTAAATTAAATGTCCACCAGGTTTAGCTGTGCTTTTTTCCCTCCAAAATGTGAATTACTGTAGGCCTATAATAATTGTAAACAGGCCTACAAATCCAAAAGGTTTAAATTTGTATGCCTCAAATATTAAACTGTCTTCAAATATCTGATGATTAGTTGAATCAGGTGTGTAAATGCTGGGCAAGAACAAAAGGATTGAGAAACCCTGAGATAAACATAAAACCCTATCATTTAAAAGCTCCTCCACCATCTTTACCAGACGTTTGACTGATAACATGTGATAACACTTTGAAAACTGCTGTCTGTCAGCAACTAAACTCAAGCAGCAGTTCTACTAACTAGTAATATCTCATTCCAGGTATTCATTCTCTTACTCTGTCCTTTAGAATAGATTATTATTCAGAAATACTTAGAAATACTCACTTTATTTTGTTGTTCTCTCCATATCGTGTTTTCTGCTCAATCGTCTTAAAATGGATCCTGTACAAAAGAACAACTTTACTTTCTGTTTCAGCTCAACCGTCTCCCCATCCTGATAATAAAGTGTTTTATTGGAATCTTCCACTAGATGGCAGTAAACACCTGCTGTAACTAGACTACGACTATGTGTTCGGTTTCATACATGCAGTTTCCCAGAGGAGGAGTGCTGATCTAGGATCAGGTCCCCCCTGTCCTTCTAATCTGTTTCATTATGATCTAAAAGGCAAAACTGATCCCAGATCAGTACTCCTACTCTTTATGAATACTGTCACAGGTGACTCCTCAAGATGAGGCTCATGATTTATAAGTTATATTCTTTAAGAATCAATTAATATCATTAAATGAACTGCTTTGCCATGAACAGATCTGTGAGGTCTTAACTCAAAGGAACTATATAGACTTTATGGTCATTTAAATGGGGTTGAACATTCATCCCATCAGATTGTGTAAAGGATTTTAGGAGTTCAGAAAAATACTGACTGACCTCACCCTCTCTGACCTCACC
This sequence comes from Coregonus lavaretus, assembly GCF_964263955.1. Lineage (NCBI taxonomy): Eukaryota > Metazoa > Chordata > Actinopteri > Salmoniformes > Salmonidae > Coregonus > Coregonus lavaretus. The sequence continues at coordinate 50,923 of NW_028159328.1, read as the reverse complement.
CTGCTGAAACACACTCAAGTAAAGACCACATAGCTACAGTTATACGCTTGTCAGGTTATATCCACTTTTACAGCCAATGTATGGACTGGTATCCATATGAATCCGTGGAATATACTGACTAGTTAGCCACCTCCCAATAAGGGTTCAGCAAATCTATTTTATTGGTCACATACACATATTTAGCAGATGCTATGGAGGGTGTAGTAAAATGCTTGTGTTCCTAGTTTATTGCAGTAATACCTAACAATACACAACAATACACACAGATCTAAAAAGGAAAACAATGGAATTAAGAAATATAGAAAAATTAGGAGGACATCAAGCATACAGCACTAAACAGACAGACATCTCAGGACATCAACAACTCCTGGGGGGCATAACAACATTCTACATGGACTTCCTCTCCTTGTCTCCTCTCCTTGTCTCCTCTCCTTGTCTCCTCTCCTTCATCTCAACTACATGAGAGAACTGGACAGGTGAAAGCAATGTTTCCACACCTAGTACTATCTTAAGGGGCCAAGACAAATGCGCTGTAAGATGTTGGTACCCAGGTGATAATGTGTCTCTCTCCTCACTGGTTGAATGATGCCAATGGATGAACGGGCGATAGAATCGGATAATGGGGCACGTTACTTTACAATTACATTAGAATGAACTGAACGATGAGGAGGGTGAAGAGGGTGAATTTAATTTAGAACAATGGTGTAATGATGATGAAGAATTGTGGGTGTTGTGGGTGGTCTAATTATTTTTACACATTTTGCCATGTGGTGTAGAGAAAATATTGCAGTTTTAAAGCAAGTATTCTGCAGTTATACACATTTTGCATTGGGGTGGAGAGAAAATGTAGCCATTTTATAACCAATTTCATGCAATTCTACATATTTTGCCATGGGGCAGAGAGAATTATTGCAGTTTTAAAGCAAATGTCCTACAATTTACCCATTTTGCCAAGATTGCTTGAGTTATCTTAATTAATTCAGACGATTTTGAGTGTATACTGGCTACGGCATCTCAAAAAGGACAAATAGGACTACTGCCTCTTTTTTCACGATTTTCAAGCGAAGGTCTTTTAAGGTATTTTTAAGGGAGTATACTAGAACACTCGTTGGGTTTGGCTAGCAGAGTTCAGCGCCAGCCGAACTGAAGCATTATTCATGAGATTGATTCAAGAGTTAAGACACGGGTAAGGCCACAATACAGGGTCCCATACAATCAATAAATGACTCTTGTTTTCATATCTTTTCATGGATATCTTTTCATGGATATTTATTTATCTAATTCATCCTTTACAATTGTTTCTGCACTATTTATCAAGCTTTGGCCCTCATGTTTACAGCAAATAATATGACTGTGAGCCTTGCGGGTTGATATAATTCTCTTTTACGTTTTACTTTGTAAAAATAAGCTGTTACTGGACTGTATTACTTACTATAACTCTATTACTAATCACATCTATAAATACTATTTATCAAATGTATTACATTGTCATGTTTTTATTGTATGTGAAACGAAAATATGCTACATGTTTCAGTAGGCCTTTGTAGAATATTATATAACGTCTAATCCTGAACGCTGATTGGTTATAATATAAAATATATCCTTACATTCATTTTATGTACTTCTAAATATACAAATATTCAAAATAAGAAACCAAATATTCTTAAGACATTCAATCAAGCAATATATATTTGTTTTAGATGGTATTTATTTAGATTGATAACAACCCAGTAGATGAATCTGATGCGTATGCTAAAGGAGATGCCCAACAACGTCCCCTACTGAAGTCTGAACGGTCTATAATGCAGTGCCTTCAGAAAGTCACACCCCTTGAATTTTTCCACATTTTGTTGTTACACAGCCTGAATTTAAAATGGATTAAATTGAGATTTTGTGTCACTGGCCTACACACAATACTCCATAATGTCAAAGTGGAATTATGTTTTTAGATATTAATTAAAAATGAAAAGCTGAAATGTCTTGAGTCAACAAGTATTCAACCCCTTTGTTATGGCAAGCCTAAATAAGTTCAGGAGAAAAAATGTGCTTAACAAGACACATAATAAGTTCCATGGACTCACCTGTGTGCAATAATAGTGTTTAACAGGATTTTTGAATGACAACCTCATCTCTGTACCACACACAAACAATTATCTGTAAGGTCCCTCAGTCAAGCAGTGAATTTCAAACATAAATTCAACCACAAAGACCAGGGAGGTTTTCCAATGCCTCGCAAAGAAGTGCACCTATTGGTAGATGGGTCAACATAAAATAAAAAGCAAACACTGAATATTCCTTTGAGCATGGTGAAGTTATTAATTACACTTTGGATGGTGTCTCACTACAAAGATACAGGCGTCCTTCTTAACTCAGTTGCCAGTGAGGAAGGAAACTGCTCAGGGATTTCACCATGAGGCCAATGGTGACTTTATAACAGTTAGAGTTGAATGGCTGTGATAAGAGAAAACTGAGGATGGATCAACAACATTGTAGTTACTCCACAATACTAACCTAATTGACAGAGTGAAAAGAAGCCTGTACAGAATATATTCGCATTTCAGTCATTTAGCAGACGCTATGGTCCCCCGTGGGAATCAAACCCACAACCCTGGCGTTGCAAGCACCTTGCTCTACCAACTGAGCCACACGGGACACAAATATTACAAAACATGCATCCTGTTTGCAATAAAGCACTAAAGGAAAACTGCTAAAAAATGTGGCAAAGAAATTCACTTTATGTCCTGAATTAAAAGTTGTATGTTTGGGGCAAATCCAACACAACACATCACTGAGTGCCACTGTTTTCTTGGTGGTGGCTGCATCATGTTATGGGTCTGCTTGTCATCGACGAGGACTAGGGAGTTTTGGGGGGGGGGATAAAAAGAAACGGAATAGAGCTAAGCACAGGACAATTCCTAGAGGAAAACCTGCTTCAGACTGCTTTCCTTCCACTGACTCCTCAGGAGAGCTCTGGACTCTGCCAGTGAGGCCACACCACCACAAGAGACTACAGGTGGCTGCCATCTTTAACCCCCCTCCTGCCTGAACGTCTTGTGGACTAGAGTGCCAGTTAACCCCCCTCCTGTCTGAACGTCTTGTGGACTAGAGCGCCAGTTAACCCCCCTCCTGCCTGAACGTCTTGTGGACTAGAGCACCAGTTAACCCCCCTCCTGCCTGAACGTCTTGTGGACTAGAGCACCAGTTAACCCCCCTCCTGCCTGAACGTCTTGTGGTCTAGAGCGCCAGTTAACCCCCCTCCTGCCTGAACGTCTTGTGGACTAGAGCGCCAGTTAACCCCCCTCCTGCCTGAACGTCTTGTGGACTAGAGCACCAGTTAACCCCCCTCCTGCCTGAACGTCTTGTGGACTAGAGCGCCGGTTAACCCCCTCCTGCCTGAACGTCTTGTGGACTAGAGTGCCAGTTAACCCCCCTCCTGCCTGAACGTCTTGTGGACTAGAGTGCCAGTTAACCCCCCTCCTGCCTGAACGTCTTGTGGACTAGAGCACCAGTTAACCCCCCTCCTGCCTGAACGTCTTGTGGACTAGAGCACCAGTTAACCCCCCTCCTGCCTGAACGTCTTGTGGACTAGAGCACCAGTTAACCCCCCTCCTGCCTGAACGTCTTGTGGACTAGAGCACCAGTTAACCCCCCTCCTACCTGAACGTCTTGTGGACTAGAGCGCCAGTTAACCCCCTTCCTGCCTGAACGTCTTGTGGACTAGAGCGCCAGTTAACCCCCCTCCTGCCTGAACGTCTTGTGGACTAGAGCGCCAGTTAACCCCCCTCCTGCCTGAACGTCTTGTGGACTAGAGCGCCAGTTAACCCCCCTCCTGCCTGAACGTCTTGTGGACTAGAGCGCCGGTTAACCCCCCTCCTGCCTGAACGTCTTGTGGACTAGAGCGCCAGTTAACCCCCCTCCTGCCTGAACGTCTTGTGGACTAGAGCACCAGTTAACCCCCCTCCTGCCTGAACGTCTTGTGGACTAGAGCACCAGTTAACCCCCCTCCTGGCTGAACGTCTTGTGGACTAGAGCGCCAGTTAACCCCCCTCCTGCCTGAACGTCTTGTGGACTAGAGCGCCAGTTAACCCCCCTCCTGCCTGAACGTCTTGTGGACTAGAGCGCCAGTTAACCCCCCTCCTGCCTGAACGTCTTGTGGAATAGAGCGCCAGTTAACCCCCCTCCTGCCTGAACGTCTTGTGGACTAGAGCGCCAGTTAACCCCCCTCCTGCCTGAACGTCTTGTGGACTAGAGCGCCAGTTAACCCCCCTCCTGCCTGAACGTCTTGTGGACTAGAGCGCCAGTTAACCCCCCTCCTGCCTGAACGTCTTGTGGACTAGAGCACCAGTTAACCCCCCTCCTGCCTGAACGTCTTGTGGACTAGAGCACCAGTTAACCCCCCTCCTGCCTGAACGTCTTGTGGACTAGAGCGCCAGTTAACCCCCCTCCTGCCTGAACGTCTTGTGGACTAGAGCGCCAGTTAAACCCCCTCCTGCCTGAACGTCTTGTGGACTAGAGCGCCAGTTAACCCCCCTCCTGCCTGAACGTCTTGTGGACTAGAGCACCAGTTAACCCCCCTCCTGCCTGAACGTCTTGTGGACTATAGCGCCAGTTAACCCCCCTCCTGCCTGAACGTCTTGTGGACTAGAGCGCCAGTTAACCCCCCTCCTGCCTGAACGTCTTGTGGACTAGAGCGCCAGTTAACCCCCCTCCTGCCTGAACGTCTTGTGGACTAGAGCGCCAGTTAACCCCCCTCCTGCCTGAACGTCTTGTGGACTAGAGCGCCAGTTAACCCCCCTCCTGCCTGAACGTCTTGTGGACTAGAGCGCCAGTTAACCCCCCTCCTGCCTGAACGTCTTGTGGACTAGAGCGCCAGTTAACCCCCCTCCTGCCTGAACGTCTTGTGGACTAGAGCGCCAGTTAACCCCCCTCCTGCCTGAACGTCTTGTGGACTAGAGCGCCAGTTAACCCCCCTCCTGCCTGAACGTCTTGTGGACTAGAGCGCCAGTTAACCCCCCTCCTGCCTGAACGTCTTGTGGACTAGAGCGCCAGTTAACCCCCCTCCTGCCTGAACGTCTTGTGGACTAGAGCGCCAGTTAACCCCCCTCCTGCCTGAACGTCTTGTGGACTAGAGCACCAGTTAACCCCCCTCCTGCTTGAACGTCTTGTGGACTAGAGCGCCAGTTAACCCCCCTCCTGCCTGAACGTCTTGTGGACTAGAGCGCCAGTTAACCCCCCTCCTGCCTGAACGTCTTGTGGACTAGAGCACCAGTTAACCCCCCTCCTGCCTGAACGTCTTGTGGACTAGACACTAAAAGCTAAAGTAAAAGCATCTGAAACTTTTGTTGTGTCCGGCACACCCCACTCTTCCCGACACCACCATTCTCTTCTCTAGCAAATAAACCATATATCTTCTGAATGAAGCTTGTAACGTCAGTACAGTAGCCTCTGCTTCAGAGAGGGGAGGGGCAGGTAGCCTAAACACACCCACTGGTAAAGACTTTCAGCTGGCAGGCAGGGAGCCTAAACACACCCACTGGTAAAGACTTTCAGCTGGCAGGCAGGGAGCCTAAACACACCCACTAGTAAAGACTTTCAGCTGGCAGGCAGGTAGCCTAAACACACCCACTGGTAAAGACTTTCAGCTGGCAGGCAGGGAGCCTAAACACACCCACTGGTAAAGACTTTCAGCTGGCAGGCAGACACTGGAATAAGTTTGAGTGACAGAGTGAGGGCTTTGCATAAGCACTTTATAGCATTTTTTTGTGTGACTCGTAAAATAACGTTATTAACCAGTTGTTTTTAAAATATCAGTTCTGTTCTGGAACAGTATCGATCACTTTCGTTCTCGGTTCTGTTGCTGTTCCTTGAAAACTTTTTTTTCTGGTTTTCGGTTCTGTTGATCTTGCTTCCTCTTGACTGCCTTTAACTTTTGAAGACAATTATTTTCATTGTTAGAGCGGCCAATGGAGTATCTGGTCAATAGATAGGTTTTCATCCAATATTCGAAAGGTTTCCATGCGAATATTCTAAAATCTGCATAAAACAATATGCACATTTTCCCTCAAACTGATTTTTTGTGGATAAAAGACTGTACATGATAACGTAATTCCTTGTGTGGTTAAATTCCCATGTACCACATGGAAAACACAAGTTAAATGGGTTTCCATCGCATCTTCAACTCTACTGATGGTTTTGTCACTAAAGCTGTTGCATTATATAGCAAATGTGCCCACTCTGGCCATGGCACATGCCAACAACTCACAGATACAGTGTGGGTATGGCTATATCGATATTATATGTATTTCACAAATGGCAGCTAAGCATCGATCATCATGTTAGCTGAATAAGACCCTTAATATTTATTGGAAAGGAGCATCAAGCTCGTCACCGTGCACTTTCACCAACCTGTGAAGTTCATCATAACTTATTTCATCTGTAGCCTAATAAACTGCATGCTTTCCCGAGTCGTAGTGGGAGGACCACGCAACATATCGCGTGACTCCAAGTTTACTTCGATATGATGGTTATAGTGTGTTATCAGTGCTTAATTTGATCCGGATCCTGCCGGAACAGGATCCGGCACCTCTCCGTTTTGGACTGTTTCGTTCCGGAACCTATTTGGCCGGATCCGGTACCTATCCTGGCATGAAAGATAATTGTCACTTTTTGCAATGTAACATTTTTAATAATCTCTCCCAGAACTCTCTCTGCTCTGACAGACATGAGCCTCCAACTCTCATCTCTCCAGCATTGCCCATCATTTATAGAGCCATCTTTCAAAGTTATAGAATTACTGCTGTCTGTTCAGAAAATAAATGAAATAATTCAAAATAGCCTACTACACAATGAGAAAGCCTAAAATGTAGTCACAGAGGATAAATAGCTTATTTTTAAAATAACCTAGGTCCCGTGTAGCTCAGTTGGTAGAGCATGGTGTTTACAACGCCAGGGTTTTGGGTTTGATTCCCACGGGGGGCCAGTATGAAAATGTATGCACTCACTAACTGTAAGTCGGTCTGGATAAGAGCGTCTGCTAAATGACTAAAATGTAAATGGAGTGTAGCACAATAACAAGGCATACTGTGGGGAACGCGCGGCAAATCTGTCAGAGAAACTTTTAAAAATGTTTAGGACTATAATTTCCTCCTCATATTGTAGCATACAGTATGTCTCGACACACCCAGGCATAGGCTATTGATGGATTCAAGGTCGTTTTCATTGATCTCAGATTCTCAGTTTTTCAGTGTCAAAATAGCCTGTCATTTCGATCATTTGTGCGGTATTGCGCTTTCAAGACAAATGGGAACTCGGGGAAAAAATGAGGTAGAATCATGACATCAGTGGTTTTCAAATCAGGAAAGTCAGAGCTCTAGAAAGAGGCCAAAAATCCGAGTTGGATGACCGTTTAAAACAAATGTTTCCAGTCGGAGCTCTAGAAAGAGGCCAGAATTCCCAGTTTCCAGTCGGAGCTCGTTTTTTCCCCATTTCCCAGTTGTCTTGAACTCATTAAAGTCGGAAGTCTGAGATTTCCCAGCTCAGAGTTTCCAGTTGTTTTGAACACGGCATTAATAAAGATTATGCCAGAGTCTGCAGTCAAGTAAAATGACGTGGAATTGCATGAAATGCGTTTATAAAAGGCCAAATTGCTAAAACACTAAAACCCATTGGCTGAACAAAGTTCTCAGTTGCCTGGACTCATTTAGCTAATTATGCAGTCTGTTGTCAATACCTTAAACCATTTCACATGGTAAAACACAATATGCAGATCTCACTTAGACTTTTCAGCAAAACTCTAAACACATTCTCATTCTCCAAACACATTCTGCACTCTAATGCACATGTCATCCATACTGGTAAACACAAGAGGCAACAATCAAACACAAATAGAGAACACATGTCATTGACTGAACACAACCACTCAAAATGGATTTAACCTGTTTCAAATGATGCGACACAACCAATATAAGGCAGTTCAGAGAGCAAACAGGTTGTTGAAGGTGGGAAGGAGAAAGTCTGAGAATGGATAGAAGAAACAATGTGAGAGGACGAGTACGAGTGCGTATGCCAGGTGGGCGACGAGGAGGAAGAGGAGGAGGAGGAGGGCAAGAAAGAGGAAGAGGAGGACGAAGAGGAAGAGGAAGACAAAGAGTGGAAATATCTGATGAAATTCGAGCAACAGTCATAGAACATGTTCTTGTCCATGAACTGACAATGAGGGAAGCAGGACTTAGAGTGCAACCCAATTTGAGCCGATTTTCTGTGTCCACCATAGTAAGGACATTCAGAGAACAGAACAGGTACAGTGTACTACTGTAGTTTTGTAATTGCAAATTTACTGTACTACACTATATGCAGCTGTTTCAATAGACGTTTGTAAAGTGAATCACTGTATGAATTGTACTGCATGAATATGTTTTGTAACTGCACAACTACTTTTTGTAGAATTGCAAGGCTGCCACATGCAGGTGGAAGGACAGCTATATTCACTCGGGAGCAAGAGGCCGTTATAGTTGGCATGGTCCTTCAAGATAATGCAATACGACTCAGAGAAATCCAGGAACGAGTGATACAAGACAACACACACTTCCAGGGAATCGAACAGTGTGAGCGTTTCCACAATTGACCGTGTCCTCCATCGTAACAGGATGCGAATGAAACAAGTATACAGAGTACCTTTTGAGCGCAACTCACCAAGGGTGAAAGAACTGCGAGCTCAGTATGTGCAAGTAAGTGTACATTGAGAAACATTTACTGTAATCCAGATTGTCTACAGTACTAATACATAGTATGTGAATGACATTACTCTTCAGTACATCCAATGTATGTGAATCAGAAGTGCATACAGTAGGCCTAATTGTACTCTACAGTAGAGCACTGTCTCTGTACCACTTACAAAATCCTACATACAGTATATTGTATTTCTACACAGACAATATTTGACTTGGAATCCTTGGACAGACCCCATGAGTTTATCCTTGTCGATGAATCAAGGCTTCAATCTAACAAAGAGGAGAAGGGAGAGGCCCGAAACATGACAGCGGGCCGTTGTTGAAGTCCCTGGTCAACGAGATGGCGATGTCACAACCTGTGTTGCTATCGGCAACCATGGCGTTCTACATCACCATGTTACACTCGGGCCATATAACACCCGGCACCTTCTAAGATCTATTGCCAATCTAAGAGATATTTTATTTGAGCAGCAGGTTCAAGAGCAGCAGGGTCAAGAGCTAAATGAGAATCCCATTCCCACCTATGTGATAGTGTGGGACAATGTCAGTTTCCACCGAGCTGCTCAGGTAAGGGAATGGTTTAACATCAACGGGCAGTTTATGAGCTTGTACCTCCCTCCATACTCGCCTTTCCTGAATCCGATTGAAGAGTTTTTCTCCCTCTTGGAGATGGAAAGTGTATGATAGACAACCCTACACCAGAGTAAATCTGCTGCAAACCATGGATTTAGCCTGTGGTGATACAGGTGAGGAATCATGTCAGGGCTGGATACGGCACACAAGAGGCTTCTTCCCCCTGTTGCCTCAGGAGGGACAATAATGCTTGTGATGTGGACGAAGTGCTCTGGCCTGACCCAGCCCAAAGACAAGAAGAAGCACATTGATCACATGTTTACTCCTTTGATTTGAGTCCCTTTTAGTATTGTAAACTGTAGTACAGTGCACTGGACAATGGACAAATTGTATGGCCCTGAACATTCGGCTTTCCATTTGTTAACAGTACTGACTGCTCAATAGATTTTGACTGGTTGCAGGTTCATATCAACAAAGAACAAGAATTACAGTATCACAGAGACAAAGGACAAGTTTGTGAGATGCAGGGTACAGTTCTGTAAAAATAGGGGTACAAGGAGGAGGAAGAACAAAAATCAAAATTGCAAAGAGCAAAGCAGAGTAGTAATTTCTGATCAATTTTGAGCTACTATGATAGAAAATGTTTTCGTTCATCAAAAGACAATGACGGAAAAACAGCACTGTGTGGCAGGTGAGGCCTTTTAACCAATCAGGTTGCCGGAAAGTGCCATGAAATGCCTGTAACCAATCGGATGTCAGTAAATGCCTCCTCTTTCAGCACTACGTCACAAAGGATATAGCCATGTATGGACTAGTAACGATCTGCTCCGGAAAACAAGCTGTTGAATTATATATGATTCAACATGGAGAGTTTGAAGAATAGCTGTTGGATTATATATGATTCAACATGGAGAGTTTGAAAAATAGCTGTTGAATTATATATGATTCAACATGGAGAGTTTGAAAAATAGCGGTTGAATTATGTATGATTCAACATGGAGAGTTTGAAAAATAGCGGTTGAATTATATATGATTCAACATGGAGAGTTTGAAAAATAGCGGTTGAATTATATCTGATTCAACATGGAGAGTTTGAAAAATAGCTGTTGAATTATATATGATTCAACATGGAGAGTTTGAAAAATAGCTGTTGAATTATATATGATTCAACATGGAGAGTTTGAAAAATAGCTGTTGAATTATATATGATTCAACATGGAGAGTTTGAAAAATAGCTGTTGAATTATATATGATTCAACATGGAGAGTTTGAAAAATAGCGGTTGAATTATATATGATTCAACATGGAGAGTTTGAAAAATAGCGGTTGAATTATATATGATTCAACATGGAGAGTTTGAAAAATAGCGGTTGAATTATATATGATTCAACATGGAGAGTTTGAAAAATAGCGGTTGAATTATATATGAAATATGCTAACAAAAACGACATTTATGCTAGGTGTAGTTGACGGAGTTGGGATAAAATGATACAAATCAAGTATTTATATACATTATTGCCGATGTAATTGTACATTTTATGAAAGTATGGAAGTTATTGTTCCAAAATATATCAAAATCGGAACATTGACAGTTGGAAGCAAAATCATAATTTTTGCCTGTGGTGCCTGGCCTTAATATTTTACAATTGGTTTCGATTTATAATGTCCGATTATCATATGGGCATGAACAGGGTCAGGGGAACAGCTCGACTAGTGAATGGAGGCTGCTTTCCTGCCTGTTCATTTTTTGTTTTTCAATCATATGCTGTGTATACTCTGGTTATTTCACTCCAAAACCCCACCACTGTTTGGGGAGCATGCAGCCTCTCGCTGCGCGACAGGTGATATTCCGCCCAAACTCTGTATGCCATGGGCTCTCCAACCCTGTTCCTGCAGCTACCCAGTGCTTCATTTGGGAAACCAGGTGGAATCTGTTTTGGATCATCAATAGTAACATGTTTTCACAAGGAAACATATTTCACTAAACTGTTGACAGCCCTTCTCTCTGCGCGCTCGAAAAATGAATGAAGGATAGAGGGGAGGAGATGGAAACGCACGGTGGTGAGATATTCTGTAGCTAAAGGTCATATGTCATCCAATTAATTATGAACAAATTTGTTTTCTTCCTATTACTAGACTATATTAAAATCTAATTCTGTGAACCGGAAGGCTAACTCTGTAAGCTGCCCTGCACAATCAATGAACCAACAGCATCGCCTAGGCCTATACGTTCTCTCCCAGACTCATGGATAGGAAGTGTGGAGTGTAACATAAGGTAACCAGTCCATCCAGTATGTATAATAATACAGTCATCACTCAAAGGACATTACTAGAATGTGTTTAATTGTGGAGTCAAGGCTAGACCAATTATGTACCGATGACATCTTCAATCTTTTTTCTGTTTTTAATGTTTTTCTGCCGTGCGTAATATGCAGTAGGTTATGTATTGGATAATGGCAAAATCATTATTTTATCATTCGTTTTTTTCGGGTTTGGTCTCATATATAGCCTGTGTGTATACATAATATACAACATCCACAACAACCATGTTTTTCACTCAGTTTCAACCTGTTGAACTTCTTTCTTCAAATGGATCAATCACAGTGATGTGAGTTTTAAAAGCACGATACTGTTTTGTTTGATGTGATTTTTTTAGTTTTTTGGTGTGTGTGTGTGAGAGAGAGAGAGAGAGAGAGAGAGAGAGAGAGAGAGAAAGAGAGAGAGAGAGAAAGAGATAAAAGAGAGAGAGAGAGAGAGAGAGAGAGAGAGAGAGAGAGAGAAAGAGAGAGAGAGAGAGAGAGAGAGAGAGAGAGAGGAGAGAGAGAGAGAGAGAGAGAGTGAGAGAGAAAGAGAGATTGTGTACTGTGGGATTCTTTAATCAGTTTGGCTCATTGGACAGGTCAGAGTCTATGTTTTAAAGTTCTTGAGTGATTTTTGGCAATACACTGTAGATGTATGTGTTGCAGAGTAGAGAGTGTTCCAGAGTAGAGAGTGTTCCAGAGTAGAGAGTGTTCCAGAGTAGAGAGTGTTCCAGAGTAGAGAGTGTTCCATGGTAGAGAGTGTTCCATAGTAGACAGTGTTCCATGGTAGAGAGTGTTCCAGAGAAGAGAGTGTTCCAGAGTAGAGAGTGTTCCAGAGTGAGAGTGTTCCAGAGTAGAGAGTGTTCCAGAGTAGAGAGTGTTCCAGAGTAGAGAGTGTTCCATGGTAGAGAGTGTTCAAGAGTAGACAGTGTTCCAGAGTAGAGAGTGTTCCAGAGTAGAGAGTGTTCCAGAGTGAGAGAGTGTTCCAGAGTAGAGAGTGTTCCAGAGTAGAGAGTGTTCCAGAGTAGAGAGTGTTCCAGAGTAGAGAGTGTTCCAGAGTAGAGAGTGTGTTCCAGAGTAGAGAGTGTTGCAGAGTAGAGAGTGTTCCAGAGTAGAGAGTGTTCCAGAGTAGAGAGTGTTCCATAGTAGACAGTGTTCCAGAGTAGAGTGTGTTCCAGAGTAGAGAGTGTTGCAGAGTAGAGAGTGTTCCAGAGTAGAGAGTTTTCCAGAGTAGAGAGTGTTCCAGAGTTGAGAGTGTTCCAGAGTAGAGAGTGTTCCAGAGTAGAGAGTGTTTCTGAGTAGAGAGTGTTCAAGAGTAGACAGTGTTCCAGAGTAGAGAGTGTTCCAGAGTAGAGAGTGTCCCAGAGTAGAGAGTGTTCCAGAGCAGAGAGTGTTCCAGAGTAGAGAGTGTTCCAGAGTAGAGAATGTTCCAGAGTAGAGAGTGTTCCAGAGTAGAGAGTGTTCCAGAGTAGAGAGTGTTCCAGAGTAGAGAGTGTTCCAGAGTAGAGAGTGTTCCAGAGTAGAGTGTGTTCCAGAGTAGAGAGTGTTCCAGAGTGAGATAGTGTTCCATGGTAGAGAGTGTTCCAGAGTAGAGAGTGTTCCATGGTAGAGAGTGTTCCAGAGTAGAGAGTGTTCCAGAGTAGAGAGTGTTGCAAGAGTAGAGAGTGTTCCAGAGTAGAGTGTGTTCCAGAGTAGAGAGTGTTCCAGAGTAGAGAGTGTTCCAGAGTAGAGAGTGTTCCAGAGTAGAGAGTGTTCCAGAGTAGAGAGTGTTTCTGAGTAGAGAGTGTTCCAGAGTAGACAGTGTTCCAGAGTGAGAGAGTGTTCCAGAGTGAGAGAGTGTTCCAGAGTAGAGAGTGTTCCAGAGTAGAGAGAGTTCCAGAGTAGAGAGTGTTCCAGAGTAGAGAGTGTTCCAGAGTAGAGAGTGTTCCATGGTAGAGAGTTTTCCAGATTAGAGAGTGTTCCAGAGTAGAGCGTGTTCCAGAGTAGAGAGTGTTCCAGAGTAGAGAGTGTTCCATGGTAGAGAGTGTTCCAGAGTAGAGAGTGTTCCATAGTAGAGAGTGTTCCAGAGTAGACAGTGTTCCATAGTAGACAGTGTTCCAGAGTAGAGAGTGTTCCAGAGTAGAGAGTGTTCCAGAGTAGAGAGTGTTCCAGAGTAGAGAGTGTTCCAGTGTAGAGAGTGTTCCAGAGTAGATAGTGTTCCAGAGTAGACAGTGTTCCAGAGTAGAAAGTGTTCCAGAGTAGAGAGTGTTCCAGAGTAGAGAGTGTTCCAGAGTAGAGAGTGTTCCAGAGTAGAGAGTGTTCCAGAGTAGAGAGTGTTCCAGAGTAGAGAGTGTTCCATGGTAGAGAGTGTTCCATAGTAGACAGTGTTCCAGAATAGAGAGTGTTCCAGAGTAGAGAGTGTTCCAGAGTGAGAGAGTGTTCCAGAGTAGAGTCTGTTCCAGAGTAGAGAGTGTTCCAGAGTAGAGAGTGTTCCAGAGTAGAGAGTGTTCCAGAGTGAGAGTGTGTTCCAGAGTAGAGAGTGTTCCAGAGTAGAGAGTGTTCCAGAGTAGAGAGTGTTCCATAGTAGACAGTGTTCCAGAGTAGAGTGTGTTCCAGAGTAGAGAGTGTTGCAGAGTAGAGAGTGTTCCAGAGTAGAGAGTGTTCCAGAGTAGAGAGTGTTCCAGAGTTGAGAGTGTTCCAGAGTAGAGAGTGTTCCAGAGTAGAGAGTGTTCCAGAGTAGAGAGTGTTTCTGAGTAGAGAGTGTTCAAGAGTAGACAGTGTTCCAGAGTAGAGAGTGTTCCAGAGTAGAGAGTGTCCCAGAGTAGAGAGTGTTCCAGAGTAGAGAGTGTTCCAGAGTAGAGAGTGTTCCAGAGTGAGAGATTGTTCCATGGTAGAGAGTGTTCCAGAGCAGAGAGTGTTCCAGAGTAGAGAGTGTTCCAGTGTAGAGAATGTTCCAGAGTAGAGAGTGTTCCAGAGTAGAGAGTGTTCCAGAGTAGAGAGTGTTCCAGAGTAGAGTGTGTTCCAGAGTAGAGAGTGTTCCAGAGTAGAGAGTGTTCCAGAGTAGAGAGTGTTCCAGAGTAGAGTGTGTCCCAGAGTAGAGTGTGTTCCAGAGTAGAGAGTGTTCCAGAGTAGAGAGTGTTCCAGAGTAAAGAGTGTTCCAGAGTAGAGAGTGTTCCAGAGTAGAGAGTGTTTCTGAGTAGAGAGTGTTCCAGAGTAGACAGTGTTCCAGAGTGAGAGAGTGTTCCAGATTGAGAGAGTGTTCCAGAGTAGAGAGTGTTCCAGAGTAGAGAGTGTTCCAGAGTAGAGAGTGTTCCAGAGTAGAGAGTGTTTCTGAGTAGAGAGTGTTCCAGAGTAGACAGTGTTCCAGAGTAGAGAGTGTTCCAGAGTAGAGAGTGTTCCAGAGTAGAGAGTGTTCCAGAGTAGAGTGTTCCAGAGTAGAGAGTGTTCCAGAGTAGAGAGTGTCACAGAGTAGAGAGTGTTCCAGAGTAGAGAGTGTTCCAGAGTAGAGAGTGTTCCAGAGTAGAGAGACCCACAGTAGCGACTGTAATTGAGTACTGACAGTGTCTGCTGTGGCAGGTGAGAAGGTGCAAGTTACCTGAAAAATATCTAATCTCTCAATGTTCTAATCTCTCAATGTTCATCTCAAAGTGCACCAAATTCATGCATTTATCTGTTGAAATGCCCTGAACCCCCCATACTGGCTTTGTCTTCAAATCCTAGAAAAGCCCCTGGACAGGCCTCACTCCAGTCACAGCTACAACCACCACCACCGACTACCACTACTGTTACCTCTGGGAGAGAGGAACTTCTACCCCTGGGGAGAGAGGAGCTGCTACCCCTGGGGAGAGAGGAGCTGCTACCCCTGGGGAGAGAGGAGCTGCTACCCCTGGGGAGAGAGGAGCTGCTACCCCTGGGGAGAGAGGAGCTGATACCCCTGGGGAGAGAGGAGCTGCTACTCCTGGGGAGAGAGAAGCTGCTACCCCTGGGGAGAGAGGAGCTGCTACCCCTGGGGAGAGAGGAGCTGCTACCCCTGGGGAGAGAGGAGTTGCTACCCCTGGGGAAAGAGGAGCTGCCACCCCTGGGGAGAGAGGAGCTGCTACCCCTGGGGAGAGAGGAGTTGCTACCCCTGGGGAGAGAGGAGCTGCTACCCCTGGGGAGAGAGGAGCTGATACCCCTGGGGAGAGAGGAGCTGATACCCCTGGGGAGAGAGGAGCTGATACCCCTGGGGAGAGAGGGGCTGCTACCCCTGGGGAGAGCGGGGCTGATACCCCTGGGGAGAGAGGAGCTGCTACCCCTGGGGAGAGAGGAGCTGCTACCCCTGGGGAGAGAGGAGCTGCTACCCCTGGGGAGAGAGGAGCTGCTACCCCTGGGGAGAGAGGAGTTGCTACCCCTGGGGAGAGAGGAGCTGCTACCCCTGGGGAGAGAGGAGCTGATACCCCTGGGGAGAGAGGAGCTGATACCCCTGGGGAGAGAGGAGCTGCTACCCCTGGGGAGAGAGGAGCTGCTACCCCTGGGGAGAGAGGAGTTGCTACCCCTGGGGAAAGAGGAGCTGCCACCCCTGGGGAGAGAGGAGCTGCTACCCCTGGGGAGAGAGGAGCTGCTACCCCTGGGGAGAGAGGAGTTGCTACCCCTGGGGAGAGAGGAGCTGCTACCCCTGGGGAGAGAGGAGCTGATACCCCTGGGGAGAGAGGAGCTGATACCCCTGGGGAGAGAGGAGCTGCTACCCCTGGGGAGAGAGGAGCTGTTACCAGGAGAGACTGCGACCCTGCTCGGGAAGCGCTGAACGATTGCTGAGTGTTGGGGCATGTTTGGCAGGAACTTCAGTGACGAAGACTGCTCAACTTGCTGATGTTTCACAATATGCCATGTCCGTCTCATTCACCAGGTCTCAACCCAATTTAACACTTTATGGGAGATTCTGGAGCGGCGCCTGAGACAGAGTTTTCCACCACCATCAACAAAACACCATATGATGGAATTTCTTGAAGAGGAATGATCTCACATCCCTCCAATAGAGTTCCAGACACTTGTAGAATGTATGCCAAGACACATCTACACCAAGGAGTATTGTTCTGGTGGCTCCTGGTGGCAAAACGCCCTGTTAAGACACTATGTTGGTGTCTCCTTTATTTTGCAGTTACCTGGAGGTGTATGTCACTCATCATTGCAATACATCTGTTCTTGTACTTTATGCTGGTCTACATTGACATAGATTTCACACAGTCATGTCTCTTACATACATTCTAATGCCTCAAATTAAAGTTTATTTTATAAGTCAGTTAGTACTAAAATATAATATTTCTTGGAACTTTTGAGCCAACGATATGTTTCTGTACATGTCTGTTTTATTTAGTCAATTAGTTATTTGTTCCATTGGTTGGCTGTGTGTGTGTGTGTGTGTGTGTGTGTGTGTGTGTGTGTGTGTGTGTGTGTGTGTGTGTGTGTGTGTGTGTGTGTGTGAGAGAGAGTGTGAGTGTGAGTGTGAATGAGAGTGAGAGTGAGAGGGAAGAACCTGATATGTAAATGAGTTCAGCAAACGAAAGTAACTTTCAGTGACCGAATGATCATTCCAGACTCTGCTTCTATTGAGAGACATATAAAAGGTAAGACGACGATTGTTATGTGTATTAATATAGTTGATGATATTGTTATATGTATTAATATAGTTGATGATATTGTTATGTGTAATAATATAGCTGATGATATTGTTATGTGTATTCATATAGTTGATGATATTGTAATAATATATTTTATGATATTGTTATGTGTATTCATATAGTTGATGATATTGTTATGTGTATTAATATAGTTGATGATATTGTTATGTGTATTCATATAGTTGATGATATTGTTATGTGTATTCATATAGTTGATGATATTGTTATGTGTATTAATATAGTTGATGATATTGTTATGTGTAATAATATAGCTGATGATATTGTTATGTGTATTCATACAGTTGATGATATTGTTATAGTGTTATAATAGGCCTACTCTCCTTAACATGTGTTCAATATAAATTAGATACGGAATGTGAATTCGTTCTGTGCCCATCTGTGTGCCCCAGGGTGATCGCTCCTACACTATCTAGAATCTAAAAGGGTTATTTGGCTGTCCCCATAGGAGAACCCTTTGTAGAACCATTTTTGGTCCTAGGTAGAACCCTTTTGGGTTCCATGAAGAATCCTTTCCACAGAGGGTTCTACATGGAAGCCAGAAGGGTTCTACCTGGAACCCAAAAGCGTTCTCCTTTGGGATCAGCCAGAGGACCCTTTTGGAACTCTTTTTTCTAAGAGTGTACTGCATCATAGGTCTATAGACAAAACAGGCTTAAAACACAACAAGCAACAACATTTTCTCTTTCTAATCTACTGTTAACGCTTTTCACTCAGGAAGGTATGTTGTGTGAAAGAGAGACAAATAAATACTGTGGAAAGACTAACAACAACTTACACTTCCTCAAAACAGGTTGTGTGCGTTCATTAGTGCCCACCGTAGCAAAACGTTTGGCAACAGAAACCGTTTAGGTCACGTTGTACAGCGTTTGGAGTAAACTGTTTATGCAACATTTTAAAACTGTTGGCTGCGGAGTAAACTAACGAATACGACCCAGGTAGTAGCCTACAACTCGGCTGTTGATGTCTGCCTCATGCTGAAACCTGAACTTAGCCTGAGGGGTGTACTATGATGCTAGCTAGATATACTGGTTAAAACCAATTTGTAGGTGATCAATCCTGCTACTGATAACCTATGTGAACTGATTTGAACAGGTTTAGGCTGGTCATCTAGGATATGTAGGCTATAGCTGAGGTATAGACCTCCATCTGTATCAGGACTAGGCTCCTGCTACTGTTACTGTTATAACGTTATGGGAACTGATCTGAACAGGTTTAGGCTGGTCATCTAGGCTATAGCTGAGGTATAGACCTCCATCTGCATATCACTAACAAACCTCTGTTATATATTATAACCTAGCCTACTTTACATAATATAACATCTCTTACTTGTTGCAAAAAACCTTTCTGTACGGATCACTGATCCCCCCCAGATCAATCATGTCCATTTTAGCCCTTCTGTCTACATTCTCAGATACGTTTAGAAAAGAACAGATTGAAAGAAATAGTCTACTTTTAATAAATACACATTAGCCTGAGAGAGTGGAAGGGGTGAGAGGAATGTGGCCTTGTGTTGCTGCACTGTCTATAACTACCTTAACAAACAGTAACAGGGAGATGAGGTGAAAGATATCAGTCACGACTACATGTTGTTACAGGCTTTGGTATTTCCATTTATATTTTGAGGTTGGACGTTAGCACGTTGGCCGCACCTCTTGGCGCCACCTCAATAGACAGTATGCTTATGCCTGTGCTGGCTCGTCATCTCTTTAGTCAGAAGGGTTCCATCTGTTATGTGATATTGAAGAGCAGCTGGTCCAGTGTTCTGGTTGGCCTTAGAGATGTTAGAAGACTGGCACCTCTTTGTAGCTCTGATTCTTTAAGTTGATGAACAAAGTCTTTCTGTCTTTTATCTCCCAGGGTTTGGTTTGGTTTGGTTTGGTTTGGTTTGGTCTGGTGTGGTCTGGTTTGGTTTGGTTTGGTTTGGTCTGGTCTGGTTTGGTTTGGTCTGGTTTGGTCTGGTTTGGTTTGGTTTGGTCTGGTCTGGTTTGGTCTGGTTTGGTCTGGTCTGGTTTGGTCTGGTTTGGTTTGGTTTGCTCCACTTGTTTTTTTACTCCATATTGTAAGTTGGAGGGTTTTTATTTCAGATGTCCTCGTCTGGAGCCACTCCAATGGGCACTCATGGTGGGAGTCTTTTAGGTACCACTTTCTTGTTGCTAGTCAACATTCAGTGGACACTAGGGATTGGACGATTAAAACCGGAGGTCTGATGCGCCGTTGCAGTTTTCAAAGCACTACTGATTCGACACAACGTATCAATGATTGTATCAAAGTAACAATACTACGTGATGATGACGGTCGAAGCTTCGGACATCACACTACCATATGACAGGTGTCAGAAGAGCACTGACCTCTGCTGGAAGCTTTGTGTTTTTATCTATACAGAACAAAAATATAAACGCAACATGTAAAATGTTGGTCCCATGTTTCATGAGCTGAAATAAAATATGCCAGAAATGTTCCATACGCACAAAAAGCTTATTTCTCTCAAATTTTGTGCACAAATTTGATAGCATTCCTGTTAGTGGATATTAAGTCAGTGCCTCGGGAAGAGCTTAACGATTTGTGATTTTTGGGGTACGTTTGGCAGGAGCTTCAGTGACGAAAACTGCCCAACTTGCCGATGTTTCACAATGTGCCATGGCCGTCTCAGTCACCAGGTCTCAACCCAATTGAACACTTATGGGAGATTCTGGAGAGGCGCCTGAAACAATGTTTTCCACCACCATCAACAAAATACCAAATTATGGAATTTCTCGTGGAAGAATGATTAAACATCCCTCCAATAGAGTTTCAGACACTTGTAGAATGTATGCCAAGGCACATTGTAAGAGCTATAAAGAGACAGGGAGTGGGAGAGAGAACAGGTAGAACCTTCTTTGGAAATGAGCAGAACAAACTAAAGGAACTTTCCACCACCGAATGATCATTCCAGACTCTACTTCTATTGAGAGACATATTAAAGGTAAGACGACGATTGTTATGATATTAATATAGTTGATGATATTGTTATGTGTATTAATATAGTTGATGATATTGTTATGTGTATTAATATAGTTGATGATATTGTTATGTGTATTAATATAGTTGATGATATTGTTATGTGTATTCATATAGTTGATGATATTGTTATGTGTATTAATATAGTTGATGATATTGTTATGTGTATTCATATAGTTGATGATATTGTTATGTGTATTCATATAGTTGATGATATTGTTATGTGTATTCATATAGTTGATGATATTGTTATGTGGACAGTGTTATAATAGGCCTACTCTCCTTAAAATGTTTTGGATATAAATTAGATGCGTGGGGTGAATTCGTTCTGTTTCCATCTGTGTGCCCCAGGGTGATCGCTCCTACACTATCTAGAATCTAAAAGGGTTCTTTGGCTGTCCCCATAGGAGAACCCTTTGTAGAACCCTTTTTGGTCCTAGGTAGAACCCTTTTGGGTTCCATGAAGAATCCTTTCCACAGAGGGTTCTACATGGAAGCCAGAAGGGTTCTACCTGGAACCCAAAAGCGTTCTCCTGTGGGGACAGCCAGAGGACCCTTTTGGAACACTTTTTTCTAAGAGTGTACTGTATCATAGGTCTATAGACTTGTCTTCTCAAAACAGGCTTAAAACACAACAAGCAACAACATTTTCTCTTTTTAATCTACTGTTAACTCTTTTCACTCAGGAAGGTGTGTTGTGTGAAAGAGAGACTAATAAATACTGTGGAAAGACTAACAACAACTTACACTTCCTCAAAACAGGTTGTGTGTGTTCATTAGTGCCCACTGTAGCAAAACGTTTGGCAACAGAAACCGTTTAGGTCACGTTGTACAGCGTTTGGAGTAAACTGTTTATGCAACATTTTAAAACTGTTGGCTGCGGAGTCAACTAATGAATACGACCCAGGTAGTAGCCTACAACTCGGCTGTTGATGTCTGCCTCATGCTGAAACCTGAACTTAGCCTGACGGGTGGACTATGATGCAAGCTAGATATACTGGTTTTCTAAAGCTAGCTTCAGTTAGCTTCACATTCCAGCTCAGGCCTCATTCATTGGAATATACAGAGCGCTAGTCATCAGGAAGGTGCTCTCTCAGCAGAACAGTAGATATCTCAATGACTTGACATGTTCTGGTTGTGAATTCAGGCTACAAGGTGAGAATCGTGCCAGGAATGATTGTAAAGAGTGTAGAGAAATGTAATGTCTGGTGTAATTTTAGTACAGTGAATGGAAGTAAAACACTCAGACCTAACAGTCTACTTCTACTGAGACAGGTACGTGTCAGTTTAATCATACAAAATGGAGCTAACTGAACATGGGCAAATCAAATTCAATATATTTCTATATTATAGTTCTACATTTAACATTTGATATGATAACTGTAATTGTATCATAGTTCCACTATAGTGTAGTGATCATCGCTAAATGAGCCACGTCACAATTCCAACCAAGTAACCCAATTGGCACCAGTGGCGCGATGCGTAGGTTGTTTGCCTTTTTACAAGTGCAACCTGGGTTTGCTTCCCTGCCCCGCTGTTTGCTACATTGGTGTCAGAAGTAGTATGGTGTCTGTGAGGCCATCAGAATGCACGGCCCGGATGTGTGAGGGGTCTGAATAGTCGAAGCACAGGACTTGCTTTTATAGGGGGCAGTGTGAGACAGGTTACAATTAGGTTTAACCCTATTGCTGCGATGCTTAGGGTGTTTGCCTGTTTCTCCAGCGACCTGGCTTTACATTATAATATGAGTGAAAGGATTTTAGGATAATATCAGTAAGTGTTGATTTAGAGTTGTCTTCTGGGTTCAGCCTTCTAGCTTCCTTTATCAATTGGGTGAAATGTAACAAATGACATGGTCTCAGAGTTGGGAGATAACCAGTCCCAGTTTAAATCACTATGACAACCATTTAATTATTTCCCCAGAGCAACAAGGGAATCTAGAGACTCAACCTTTGCAGAATCAGAATCACCTTTATTCGCCAAGTACATTTGCACATACATATGTAGGATCTTAATTTGAGCCAGTTTGCTACAGCAGGAAAATATTCCTGCAGCAACAGGAAATGTGAATTTTTATGTGAATTATAATTAATGGGCATTTTTGTAGCGGTTGATACATTTTTATTAAGCGAAACTCAAGTCTGCCATTTCTAAGTGGAAATTACAAACTTCAGAAGCCTTTTAAAACCTCAAATACACTACAAGTTTTACATTTACTGCGTTGAAGGAAAGTTATTCTGCAGTGGGGGGTGATCAAATTAAGATCCTACATCTGTACACATAATTCTACATGGTGATTTTTTACATTTTAGTCATTTAGCAGACGCTCTTATCCAGAGCGACTTACATACATTGCGAGTGCATACATTTTTATTTTTTATACTGGAATCAAACCCACAACCCTGGCGTTGCAAATGCCATGCTCTACCAACTGAGCTACATCCCTGCCGGCCATTCCCATAATAATTCAAATGTCCTGTTGCTGCAGGATTATTTTCCTGCTGTAGCAAACTGGCTCAAATTAAGATCCTACATCTGTAGCAATACACCTCTCTTTGATGTACATGGCTATATCAGGATTGACTTTTGACCATTTGACATCTTTTATTTACTGTTGTTTAGGCTGGTTGAATGAGTCGCCTATAAAAGCTACTTCATCTGCAAGAGAACAGGCGGCTGCACCAGCGACTGTAAGAAGTTATGTGATTTCCTCATATGAACGTGAAAGTAAGTGTGTAGCCTACGCAGTTACACAATGGCTGTTGAAACTGTGGCACATATTTCTCTGTAACATTAGAAGTGGGATAAATGTGTTGATATGTAGGAAAGACGGGCAGACTCTCGTAGGTCTAGGCTAAACTACAAACTATTATAAGGTTAGGTCGACTTCAGACATTCAATAGTCAGATTAGGTTTGAGCTATGATCACTTATCATGCTGACAAACCTGATGGTCTCCGTTGGAAATGGTGTGTAAAATACCATGCCTAGGCTACAAGCTCTGTCCTGCTACTGTTAGGTCTATAACGTTATGGGAACTGATCTGAACAGGTTTAGGCTGTTACCATGGAGAAGAGATGTCACAACTACATATTCATGTGATTGCATTAAATCACCTGACTGTTTCGATATGTCTGTTAGTAAATGTTTTATAAGAGATAATTAATAAATGATAACAATTTACATTCAAGAATTACTGTGTTAACTACAACCAACATGTTGGATCTCTGTTTAGGGGTCAGTTCTCTAAAATGAGTCTCTCTGGGGAGAGAGAGGAGGGGGGCCCTGCCTCTAAAATGAGTCTCTCTGGGGAACATGACACCAAAGCTAAGAGGTGAGATGACAATTTTGTTTAAGGATTATTAAGAGTTTATTTCCTAAATGCTATTTCCACAATTTTTCACGTGTTTTTTAATCAGAAATGGTTGCTTATGGGTACCTTCAATATTACTGTTCTCAGATGTTTAATTAATAGATTTTAGATGTGTATTATTTTTTATTGCAAAACACTATATATCCATTGTTTAGCTGAAATGGATTATTCGTATCCTGTATATTTGACTGTATTATCTGGTTGTCTCACCTAGCTATCTTAAGATGAATGCACTTACTGTAAATCTCTCTGGGTAGGAGCATCTGCTAAACAGGTGGGGCTCTGCCCTGAATGACAGGTCACCACTGCTCCAAAACAATTACATGTTGCACAGGAACCACTGACTCGCTGCATGTTTCTATTATCAAGACACCTGCTGGTACCTCTTAACTGGTTAGTACAGCTCATGAGGTGTCCTAAATATCTGCCAACTCGGTGGGACACTTATGAATGAAGAGGCTTCATGCATAGCTTTAATTTATACCCATAAGAGTAGGACTAAAACTGCTTTATTCTCAGCACTTATACGACACATTTTCTACTCTGAGACGCTTTTTGGATATGGGCCCAGATCTCAAAATATTGTAACGACCCAGTATTAAATGAGTCTATCTGGGGAGAGAGAGTACCAATTTTACTACTCTGAGACGCTTTTTGGATACGTGCCCAGATCTCAAAATATTGTTTTAAAAAACGATTTTATTTTGTTTGACATAATAAAAAAAGAATATTACTAATGTACCCGACTTTAAAGACTGCTTTTAGTTTATTATGTGGCTCTGCTCATGTCCGCGTTCTGAAACTGTCCGCGTCCCCGTACAGAACTGTCCGCGTCCACGTACGGTTTGGCGCCAAGCATATTGTCCAGTTACGCGCAGAGTGGGCTGAGGTGATGTTGGGGAATAACGACTGAGTTTGTTACAGTGTTGAGACACCGAAGTTTATTGTTCAATTAGCTGTTTTGCGTAATGGTCAGTGACAGTATGAGTGTAGCCAGATCCTTTTCAGTCGGTATCCTTGTTTCATCTTGTGGTTCACCGGATTCGTCATCATCCTCGAGGGACAGACGAACGACCTGCTAGCTAGCCAAGCTAGTCGGTACAGCTAGCTAAGCTAGCTACTCTTTACCAGCAGCATCCTAGTTATCCTAGCTACCACTACATCATCACCGGCTGCCTGCATTTCTTGTGGACCGATGGAGCTCCCTGGTTGTTTCTTCCACCTGTTAAATACCGTGGAGGGCTTCTCCCTCTCTCGTTGACGGATGCTGGCTACCTACCATCCCTCTGTCCGGTTCTCCTCTCTTCACTAGATGGACGGTAACTTTAGTGTTTAATCCCTCTGTGTCCAAGGACTGAACTTTTGAATATTATTTTCGGGGCGCCTCAAGTGACATTTTTTACAACGTTTATTTCTGATAAAATTAGTTCATTGCATCCGCCATGGAGCCCAGTTTCATAATATTACCTTCTGTCCCTGGTTATGAAGTAATCGCGAAAAAACAAGCCTTATGTTTGGGTATTTTTCACCCTACCAGCTCCTATTTGTTCTATTGAGCTCCGTGACACCGACTCGCCTTCAGAACGTTCTATTCCCAGCCCATTGTTCTGCGTCACAATGCCAGATTCACTATTGTTATCAACGAGACCTGCCTGCGTTAACCCTGTAGGTTTACCTCAGGTAACTTATTATTAACAAGGTTACAGCTACTTGGTGAGCGCTAACCCTGTAGGTTTACCTCAGGTAACTTATTATTAACAAGGTTACAGCTACTTGGTGAGCGTTAACCCTGTAGGTTTACCTCAGGTAACTTATTATTAACAAGGTTACGGCTACTTGGTGAGCGTTAACCCTGTAGGTTTACCTCAGGTAACTTATTATTAACAAGGTTACGGCTACTTGGTGAGCGTTACCCCTGTAGGTTTACCTCAGGTAACTTATTATTAACAAGGTTACAGCTACTTGGTGAGCGCGCTCACTGTTTCATTTTAGTCATTTAGCAGACCCTCTTATCCAGAGCAATTTACAGGAGCAATTAGGGTTAAGTGCCTTGCTCAAGGGCACATCGACAGATTTTTCAACTAGTCGGCTCAGGGATTAGAACCAGCGACCTTTCGGTTACTGGCACTATGCTCTTAACCACTAAGCTACCTGCAGCTCAGTTCCCCTGAGCACACGTTGTGGTCACAAATAGTGCTAGCGATGGCTGGCGGATATCCATCAAACATTAAACATTTTCTGGTCATGTTTAACCATATTTGCTTTCAGAAAAAGGTGTACAACCTAAACAAAACATATGTCCTATCCTCTTTTTCAAGATGTGGTCAATTTAAACAGCCAGAATACATTTTTAAATTAAGAAATAACAATTTTTCTTTGACGATTTGTTGTTTCTAAATGGCTGCTGGCCATTAACAATTTTGTTAATCAAAACCTGTCTTAGCGTTTGCTGTTTTTTTGTTTATTATTAGTTATTTTATGATATGTATTGTTGCAAGGCAGAATGCTTGATAAACAAGCCACATTAGTTTTTATTCTCAGCTGCCTCACCAATGTCTGTACGTGAATTAATAACTTTGATTTGCTAAATATTTCCAATATACAGTGGGGAAAAAAGTATTTAGTCAGCCACCAATTGTGCAAGTTCTCCCACTTAAAAAGATGAGAGAGGCCTGTAATTTTCATCATAGGTACACGTCAACTATGACAGACAAAATGAGGAAAAAAAATCCAGAAAATCACATTGTAGGATCTTTTAATGAATTTATTTGCAAATTATGGTGGAAAATAAGTATTTGGTCAATGACAAAAGTTTCTCAATACTTTGTTATGTACCCTTTGTTGGCAATGACACAGGTCAAACATTTTCTGTAAGTCTTCACAAGGTTTTCAAACACTGTTGCTGGTATTTTGGCCCATTCCTCCATGCAGATCTCCTCTAGAGCAGTGATGTTTTGGGGCTGTCGCTGGGCAACATGGACTTTCAACTCCCTCCAAAGATTTTCTATGGGGTTGAGATCTGGAGACTGGCTAGGCCACTCCAGGACCTTGAAATGCTTCTTACGAAGCCACTCCTTCGTTGCCCGGGCAGTGTGTTTGGGATCATTGTCATGCTGAAAGACCCAGCCACGTTTCATCTTCAATGCCCTTGCTGATGGAAGGAGGTTTTCACTCAAAATCTCACGATACATGGCCCCATTCATTCTTTCCTTTACACGGATCAGTCGTCCTGGTCCCTTTGCAGAAAAACAGCCCCAAAGCATGATGTTTCCACCCCCATGCTTCACAGTAGGTATGGTGTTCTTTGGATGCAACTCAGCATTCTTTGTCCTCCAAACACAACGAGTTGAGTTTTTACCAAAAAGTTCTATTTTGGTTTCATCTGACCATATGAAATTCTCCCAATCCTCTTCTGGATCATCCAAAATTCACTCTAGCAAACTTCAGACCGGCCTGGACATGTACTGGCTTAAGCAGGGGGACATGTCTGGCACTGCAGGATTTGAGTCCCTGGCGGCGTAGTGTGTTACTGATGGTAGGCTTTGTTACTTTGGTCCCAGCTCTCTGCAGGTCATTCACTAGGTCCCCCTGTGTGGTTCTGGGATTTTTGCTCACCGTTCTTGTGATCATTTTGACCCCACAGGGTGAGATCTTGCGTGGAGCCCCAGATCAAGGGAGATTATCAGTGGTCTTGTATGTCTTCCATTTCCTAATAATTGCTCCCACAGTTGATTTCTTCCAACCAAGCTGCTTACCTATTGCAGATTCAGTCTTCCCAGCCTGGTGCAGGTCTACAATTTTGTTTCTGGTGTCCCTTGACAGCTCTTTGGTCTTGGCCATAGTGGAGTTTGGAGTGTGACTGTTTGAGGTTGTGGACAGGTGTCTTTTATACTGATAACAAGTTCAAACAGGTGCCATTAATACAGGTAACAAGTGGAGGACAGAGGAGCCTCTTAAAGAAGAAGTTAAAGGTCTGTGAGAGCCAGAAATCTTGCTTGTTTGTAGGTGACCAAATACTTATTTTCCACCATAATTTGCAAATAAATTCATAAAAAATCCTACAATGTGATTTTCTGGATTTTTTTCTTCTCAATTTCTCTGTCATATTTGACGTGTACCTATGATGAAAATTACAGGCCTCTCTCATCTTTTTAAGTGGGAGAACTTGCACAATTGGTGGCTGACTAAATACTTTTTTCCCCCACTGTATGGCAACATAAGACAACGAAGCATCAGTTATAGGCTACAAGCAGCAATATGACTGACATAAAATAGCATGCAACCAAATACTAAATGTCCCATGATTTTCTAAAATGGTCACTCATTACTTTAGCTAGCTATATATCTCGTATTTGTCCTGTGTTGCTTTTGGAAGAGCAATTAAATAGTGACTATAGCAGGTGTTGAACCCCGGGTAAATAATCACTAGTCAGATGCGCTAACCTCAACCCTAGTATACATGCATTATAAAATATTGGGAGTAAACAACCTCGGAATAGATCAGACAAGAGTGCGTCTTCCAGCCAGCCAATAAATTACATCGTGCAACCCTCGCGGTTAGCAAATGTACCTCAACATGCCCCTCGCTTGTGCTAGAAGGCAAAGTGCTTGCTGCTGGTTGATGAATCTGACAATGAATGTACTAGGAAAATACGTTTTTCTCGACCAGAGGTGACTGAATTAATGTTCAGGCTTATTGATAATCGTTATAGTAATGAAGTATAATTTCAAAACATGAGCATAAAAACAGCTAATAATAAACATGAATCATCATTATATTATTTCACAGTAATCTGTTAAATGCTTTTTCAGTCGTTCCTCTTGCGTTAGCAGTGTGGAAAGGGACAGTAAAAAGCGTGTGCAGGAGTTTTCCTGTGAGGGGGAGTGGTGGTGTATCCAGGGAGAAAACTCAACGAATCTTCTGAAATGTCATTCATGGTCTTATGCTGCCATCTATTGGAATTATTTAGTAACTGCAGTAGTACTGAATAAAGTATATCCTTACTAAAGTAGTAATTACTCAGAATTTCAAAATATGACATTTTCTAGTTCATTTTACCACTTACAACCATAACATAACCATTTATAGCATAACAAACAATGAAACTGACATAAACCAAAAACACCATACATTTAGTTAACTATATATATTTAAAAAACTGATGTTTTGTCCCCAGAAACCAACAGGAGAGATCAGAGTCAGAGATTCTCAGTGATCAGTCTTCCCAGAGTCATCAAACAGACCTGGCCTCCATATTCAGTGTATGTGGTCCTGTTATGTACATTTGTTTTTGTTTACCTCAAGTAAAGTTGATCTGTCAATCATTCATTAATGTGTTAATGAGAAAGCATTTAGCCTCTTGCTTAACTGATTTGCTTGATTTATTTCAGTTGCTTGAAGAGAATATTAGGACATTTGTGAAGAACGAGCTGAAGATGTTCAAGAGGATTCTTAGTCCAGAACTCCCAGAATTCTTTGAGAGTCAGAAGCAGGACAAGGAAGTGGTGGATGCTGAAGATGAGAAGCAGGAGAGCAGTGCCAGAGAGGGGGCTCTGAAGATCACACTGCACGTCCTGAGGAAAATGAACCAGAAGGAGCTTGCTGACACACTGGAGAAAAGTAAAAGCTGTCTGCCTCATGTTGAATGCTGTTTTATAACAAACATTTAAAAGCTGTAGCTAAAGTACAGCTAAAGTAGCTGTGTAACTCAGTGATATTGTAGCAGCCTTAACACAACACCTAGTGACCTCTTCAAACTTTATAACACAGTCCCACAATACTGTAGGCATTAAAACATACGTAATATTAATATCCTCTGTGTTATTTCTTCATTCAGATGAGCTTGCTGTGATTTGCCAACGTGAACTCAAATCTAATCTAAAGAAGAAGTTTCAATGTGTATTTGAGGGGATCGCTAAACAAGGAAACCCAACACTTCTCAATAAGGTCTACACAGAGCTCTACATCACAGAGGGTGGAACAGGAGAGGTCAATAATGAACATGAGCTGAGACAGATTGAGACAACAACCAGGAAACAAGCAAGACCAGAGACTGCAATCAAATGTAACGACATCTTCAGACCCTTAACTGGACAAGACAAACTTATCAGAACTGTGCTGACAAAGGGAGTCGCTGGCATTGGAAAAACAGTCTCTGTGCAGAAGTTCATTCTAGACTGGGCTGAAGGAATAGCAAATCAGGATGTCCAATTTGTATTTTCATTCCCTTTTCGGGAGCTGAATTTGATGAATGGGGAAAAACACACTTTCATTGAACTTCTCAATCACTTCTCAATGGAAACCAAAGAATCAAGAATCTCCAACTACGACAAGTACAAAGTTCTGTTAATC
Source organism: Coregonus lavaretus (assembly GCF_964263955.1). NCBI lineage: Eukaryota > Metazoa > Chordata > Actinopteri > Salmoniformes > Salmonidae > Coregonus > Coregonus lavaretus. The sequence continues at coordinate 20,943 of NW_028159328.1, read as the reverse complement.
TTTGATGGCCTGGATGAGTGCCGACTACCCCTAGACTTCCAGAAGAACAAGATATGTTGTGACGTCACAAAGTCAACCTCAGTGGATGTTCTGCTGACAAATCTCATCAAGGGACATCTGCTTCCCTCTGCTCTCCTCTGGGTAACTACCCGACCTGCAGCAGCCAATCAGATCCCTTCAGGGTGTGTTGACCAGGTGACAGAGGTACGAGGGTTCAATGACCCACAGAAGGAGGAGTACTTCAGGAAGAGATTCAGTGATGAGGACCTGGCCAGCAGAATCATCTCACACATAAAGACATCAAGGAGCCTCCACATCATGTGCCACATTCCAGTCTTCTGTTGGATTTCTGCAATAGTCCTTGAACACATGCTGAAACACAAGAGAGAAGAGATGCCCAAGACTCTGACTGAGATGTACTCACACCTTGTGGAGTTTCATACCAAACAGAAGAATGAAAAGTATCTTGGGAAAGAAGAGACAGGTCCACACTGGAATAAAGAGAGCATTCTGTCACTGGGAAAACTGGCTTTTCAACAGCTTGTTGAGGGCAATCTGATTTTCTATGAAGAAGACCTGAAAAAGGCTGGCATTGATGTCAATGAAGCCTCAGTGTATTCAGGATTGTGCACACAGCTCTTTAAAGAGGAATGTGGGCTGTACCAGGACAAGGTGTACTGCTTCGTGCATCTGAGCATTCAGGAGTTTCTGGCTGCTGTATATGTGTTCCTCTCATTCATCAACAACAATGAGAATCTAATGGATGAATCTCAATCAACGTCCAGCAACTTTTCTGTGAGGTTCAGACACAAGCGTAAAGTTACTGTCTACAAGAGTGCTGTGGATGAAGCCTTACAAAGTGAGACAGGAAACCTGGACCTTTTCCTCCGCTTCCTTCTGGGCCTCTCACTGGAGTCCAATCAGAAGCACTTACGAGGTCTACTGACAAAGACAAGAATCAGCTCACAGAGCCATGAAGAAACAGTCAAGTACATCAAGAAGAAGATCAGGGAGAATCCCTCTCCAGAGAGGTGCATCAATCTGTTCCACTGTCTGAATGAACTGAATGACCATTCTCTAGTGGAGGAGATCCAAAGCTACCTGAGATCAGGAAGTCTCTCAGAAGAAGAACTGTCACCTGCACAGTGGTCAGCTCTGGTCTTTGTGTTGCTGACTTCAGAAAAGGAGCTGGATGTGTTTGACCTGAAGAAATACTCCAGATCAGAGGAAGGTCTTCTGAGGCTGCTGCCAGTGGTCAAAGCCTCCAGAGCTGCTCTGTGAGTACATAAAATGACATTTAAGTACTAATCATCAGGAAGAAATATTCAGTTTAGAGAAATATATGTATTATAATATGTATATAATATTCTATTGAAAAACATATTGAATCAATGCATTGATGTTCACATTAGTATAATAATATGACCATACAATTCTAGGAGACGGAAGATGAATCTATATGTTGTTTAAGAGAATAAACCAAATGCATCTGCCATTGTCCTTCTACACTACTGGTGTTAAATTAACAGTGTGTTTGTGAAATCATGATGATCTCTTTGCAGGCTGTCAGGCTGTCTAGTCACAGAGAAAGGCTGTGCTTCTCTGGTCTCAGCTCTGAAGTCAAACCCCTCACACCTGAGAGAGCTGGATCTGAGTAACAATGACCTGAAGGATTCAGGAGTGAAGCTGCTCTCTGCTGGACTGGGGAATCCCCACTGTAAACTGGAGACTCTGAGGTCAGTATTCCTGTAGTTGGTCAACAAGTGATAACTGTTCACCAGATCCACATGTGTTTACCAGGCACACATAGTCCACACCATATGTGTTTGGACAGTGAAGCTTACAGTTTTACATTTGGTGCTATGCTCCAGCATTTTGGATTTCAGATAGAATGTTTCATATTAGGCAACAGTACAGAATGTCACCTTTTATTTCAGGTTTTTCATACATATCTGTTTTACTGTTTAGATACGAAAGCACTTTATGTATCTAGTTCTCCCATTTGAAGAAGTCGTAATTATTTGGACAAATTCATTTAGTCAAAAGTTTAGTATTTGGTCCCATATTCCTTACCTGCAGTGATTACATCAAGCTTGTGATTCTACAAACTTGTTGAATACATTTGCAGTTTGTCTTGGTTGTGTTTTTGATGATGTTTTTCCCAATAGAAACTGAATTGTGAATAATGTCCTGTCATTTTGGAGTCACTTCACTTGTATTGTCAGTAAGAATCGAAGATGTTTCTGAACACTTCTACATTCATGTGGATGCTACCATGATTATGAATAATCATGAATGAATGGTGAATAATGATGAATGAGAAAGTTACAGAGGAACAAGGATCATACCCCCTCTGTTATTGGTAATGGTGAGAGGTTAGCATGTTTTGTTGTAGCCTCTAACTTTCTCACTCATTATTATTCATGATTCATTCATGATTTTTCTTAATCATGTCATCATCAGGATTAATTTAGTAATGTTTAGAAACATGTTATCTACTCACTTAGACAGAAAATTACTCCAGTCATCATCCACCATTCAGTTACTATTGGACAAAACATAACCCAAAACACAACCAAAACAAACTGCAAATGCAACCAACGAGTTTGGGACCAAATACTAAACTTTTGACTACTTTAATACACTATAAGTGAATTGGTCAGAATACTTATGACTTCTTCAAATAGGGGACTAGATACATAAAGTCCTTTCATTTCTAAACGGTGAAACAGATACAGTGGGGGAAAAAAGTATTTAGTCAGCCACCAATTGTGCAAGTTCTCCCACTTAAAAAGATGAGAGAGGCCTGTAATTTTCATCATAGGTACACGTCAACTATGACAGACAAATTGAGAAAAAAAAATCCAGAAAATCACATTGTAGGATTTTTAATGAATTTATTTGCAAATTATGGTGGAAAATAAGTATTTGGTCACCTACAAACAAGCAAGATTTCTGGCTCTCACAGACCTGTAACTTCTTCTTTAAGAGGCTCCTCTGTCCTCCACTCGTTACCTGTATTAATGGCACCTGTTTGAACTTGTTATCAGTATAAAAGACACCTGTCCACAACCTCAAACAGTCACACTCCAAACTCCACTATGGCCAAGACCAAAGAGCTGTCAAAGGACACCAGAAACAAAATTGTAGACCTGCACCAGGCTGGGAAGACTGAATCTGCAATAGGTAAGCAGCTTGGTTTGAAGAAATCAACTGTGGGAGCAATTATTAGGAAATGGAAGACATACAAGACCACTGATAATCTCCCTCGATCTGGGGCTCCACGCAAGATCTCACCCCGTGGGGTCAAAATGATCACAAGAACGGTGAGCAAAAATCCCAGAACCACACGGGGGGACCTAGTGAATGACCTGCAGAGAGCTGGGACCAAAGTAACAAAGCCTACCATCAGTAACACACTACGCCGCCAGGGACTCAAATCCTGCAGTGCTAGACGTGTCCCCCTGCTTAAGCCAGTACATGACCAGGCCCGTCTGAAGTTTGCTACAGTGCATCCAGAAGAGGATTGGAAGAATGTCATATGGTCAGATGAAACCAAAATATAACTTTTTGGTAAAAACTCAACTCGTTGTGTTTGGAGGACAAATAATGCTGAGTTGCATCCAAAGAACACCATACCTACTGTGAAGCATGGGGGTGAAAACATCATGCTTTGGGGCTGTTTTTCTGCAAAGGGACCAGGACGACTGATCCGTGTAAAGGAAAGAATGAATGGGGCCATGTATCGTGAGATTTTGAGTGAAAACCTCCTTCCATCAGCAAGGGCATTGAAGATGAAACGTGGCTGGGTCTTTCAGCATGACAATGATCCCAAACACACCGCCCGGGCAACGAAGGAGTGGCTTCGTAAGAAGCATTTCAAGGTCCTGGAGTGGCCTAGCCAGTCTCCAGGTCTCAACCCCATAGAAAATCTTTGGAGGGAGTTGAAAGTCTGTGTTGCCCAGCGACAGCCCCAAAACATCACTGCTCTAAAGGAGATCTGCATGGAGGAATGGGCCAAAATACCAGCAACCGTGTGTGAAAACCTTGTGAAGACTTACAGAAAATGTTTGACCTGTGTCATTGCCAACAAAGGGTATATAACAAAGTATTGAGAAACTTTTGTTATTGACCAAATACTTATTTTCCACCATAATTTGCAAATAAATTCATAAAAAATCCTACAATGTGATTTTCTGGATTTTTTTTTCTCATTTTGTCTGTCATAGTTGACATGTACCTATGATGAAAATTACAGGCCTCTCTCATCTTTTTAAGTGGGAGAACTTGCACAATTGGTGGCTGACTAAATACTTTTTTCCCCCACTGTATGTATGAAAATACCCTAAATTAAAAGGTGACATTATATACTGTCACCTCATATGAAACATTTGATCTCAAATCCAAAATGTTGGAGTACAGAGTCACATTTAAAATGTCAGTTTCACTGTCAAAATAGATATGGTGTGGACTGTATACTCAATACAATCTAAATCTGATACCTCACTGTCTGTCTTTTGACTGATACTGCTTTTTAAACTGCTCTGGTCAGTCTACTCAAATATTCGTACTATACATTTTTCTCTCTACACACAATATTATGATTTTTTCTAATAATTATATATATATATGGCAGGTTTCAGGACACTGGTATAAATGAAAATGTTGAAAAAATATACTGCCACTACTTTCACCACCAAAGAATAGCAGTGTGGTTTTAATATGATTTGACACTTTGCAGGCTGTCAGGCTGTCTAGTCACAGAGGAAGGCTGTACTTCTCTGGTCTCAGCTCTGAAGTCAAACCCCTCACACCTGAGAGAGCTGGATCTGAGTAACAATGACCTGAAGGATTCAGGAGTGAAGCTGCTCTCTGCTGGACTGGGGAATCTCCTCTGTAAACTGGAGACTCTGAGGTCAGTATTCCTGTAGTTGGTCAACAAGTGATAACTGTTCACCAGATCCACATGTGTTTACCAGGCACACATAGTCCACACCATATGTGTTTGGACATTGAAGCTTACAGTTTTACATTTGGTGCTATGCTCCAGCATTTTGGATTTGAGATATAATGTTTCATATTAGGCGACAGTATATAATGTCACCTTTTATTTGAGGATATTTTCATACATATCTGTGTTACTGTTTAGAAATGAAAGCACTTTATGTGTCTAGTTCTCCCATTTGAAAAAGTTGTAATAATTTGGACATATTCACTTATATTGTATTAAAGTAGTCATAAGTTTAGTATTTGGTCCCATATTCCTTACCTGCAGTGATTACATCAAGCTTGTGATTCTACAAACTTGTTGAAAGCATTTGCAGTTTGTCTTGGTTGTGTTTTGGATGATGTTTTTCCTGATAGAAACTGAATGGTGAATAATGTCCTGTCATTTTGGAGTCACTTCACTTGTATTGTCAGTAAGAATAGAAGATGTTTCTGAACACTTCTACGTTCATGTGGATGCTACCATGATTATGAATAATCATATATGAATCGTGAATAATGATAAATGAGAAAGTTACAGAGGAACAATGATCATACCCCCTCTGTTATTGGTAATGGTGAGAGGTTAGCATGTTTTGTTGTAGCCTCTGTAACTTTTTCACTCATTATTATTCATGATTCATTCATAATTTTTCTTAATCATGGCATCATCAGGATTAATTTAGTAGTGTTTAGAAACATGTTATCTACTCACTTAGACAGAAAATTACTCCAGTCATCATCCACCATTCAGTTACTATTGGACAAAACATAACCCAAAACACAACCAAAACAAACTGCAAATGCAACCAACGAGTTTGAGACCAAATACTCAACTTTTGACTACTTTAATACACTGTAAGTGAATTGGTCAGAATACTTATGACTTCTTCAAATGGGGGACTAGATACATAAAGTGCTTTCATTTCTAAACGGTGAAACAGATATGTATTAAAATAACCTCAAATAAAAGGTGACATTATATACTGTCACCTCATATGAAACATTTGATCTCAAATCCAAAATGTTGGAGTATAGAGCCACATTTAAAATGTTAGCTTCACTGTCAAAATAGATATGGTATGGACTGTATACTCAATACAATCTAAATCTGATACCTCACTGTCTGTCTTTTGACTGATACTGCTTTTTAAACTGCTCTGGTCAGCCTACTCAAATATTTGTACTATACATTTTTCTATCTACAAGCAATATTATGATTTTTTCTAATAATAATATATAAATGGAAGGTTTCAGGACACTGGTATGAATGAAAAAATATACTGCCACTATTTTCACCACCAAAGAATAGCAGTGTGGTTTTAATATGATTTGACTCTTTGCAGGCTGTCAGGCTGTCTAGTCACAGAGGAAGGCTGTGCTGCTCTGGTCTCAGCTCTGAACTCAAACCCCTCACACCTGAGAGAGCTGGATCTGAGTAACAATGACCTGAAGGATTCAGGAGTGAAGCTGCTCTTTGCTGGACTGGGGAATCTCCTCTGTAAACTGGAGACTCTGAGGTCAGTATTCCTGTAGTTGGTCAACAAGTGATAACTGTTCACCAGATCCACATATGTTTACCAGGCACACATAGTCCACACCATATGTGTTTGGACAGTGAAGTTTACAGTTTTAAATTTGGTGCTATGCTCCAGCATTTTGGATTTGAGATCAAATGTTTCATATTAGGTGACAGTATATAATGTCACCTTTTATTTGAGAGTATTTTCATACATATCTGTGTTACTGTTTAGAAATGAAAGCACTTTATGTATCTAGTTCTCCCATTTGAAAAAGTCGTAATAATTTGGACATATTCACTTATATTGTATTAAAGTAGTCATAAGTTTAGTATTTGGTCCCATATTCCTTACCTGCAGTGATTACATCAAGCTTGTGATTCTACAAACTTGTTGAATGCATTTGCAGTTTGTTTTGGTTGTGTTTTGGATGATGTTTTTCCCAATAGAAACTGAATGGTGAATAATGTCCTGTCATTTTGGAGTCACTTCACTTGTATTGTCATTAAGAATAGAAGATGTTTCTGAACACTTCTACATTCATGTGGATGCTACCATGATTATGAATAATCATGAATGAATCGTGAATGATGATGAATGAGAAAGTTACAGAGGAACAAGGATCATACCCCCTCTGTTATTGGTAATGGTGAGAGGTTAGCATGTTTTGTTGTAGCCTCTGTAACTTTCTCACTCATTATTATTCATGATTCATTCATGATTTTTCTTAATCATTGCATCATTAGGATTAATTTAGTAGTGTTTAGAAACATGTTATCTACTCACTTAGACAGAAAATTACTCCAGTCATCATCCACCATTCAGTTACTATTGGACAAAACATAACCCAAAACACAACCAAAACAAACTGCAAATGCAACCAACGAGTTTGGGACCAAATACTAAACTTTTGACTACTTTAATACACTATAAGTGAATTGGTCAGAATACTTTTGACTTCATCAAATGGGGGGACTAGATACATAAAGTGCTTTCATTTCTAAACGGTGAAACAGATATGTATGAAAATACCCTCAAATAAAAGTAATTTATGAATAGATATGGTAGGTTTCAGGACACTGATGTATCTTAATATGTAGAAAAAATATACTGCCACTATTTTGACCACCAAAGAATAGCAGTGTGGTTTTAATATGATTTGACTCTTTGCAGGTTGTCAGGCTGTCTAGTCACAGAGGAAGGCTGTGCTTCTCTGGTCTCAGCTCTGAAGTCAAACCCCTCACACCTTAGAGAGCTGGACCTGAGCTACAATCACCCAGGAGACTCAGGAGTCAGACTGCTCTCTGCTGGACTGGAGGATCCACACTGCAGACTGGAGAAACTCAAGTATGTAGAGGGTTTATGTCAATGTTCATATCAGACATGTTGGAGTTATCAGGCTAGTTAAGACAAACATTCTGACCACCACTTGGACTAAGTTATATATAGACTGTGTGTGTGCGTGTGCGTGTGCGTGTGCGTGTGTGTGTGTGTGAATGTGTGTGTGTGTGTGTGTGTGTGTGGGTCCAGTGTGTGTGTGTATGTGTGTGTGTGTGTGTGTCCAGTGTGTGTGTGTCCAGTGTGTGTGTGTCCAGTGTGTGTGTGTGTCCGGTGTGTGTATGTGTGTGTGTGTGTGTCTGTGTGTGTCCAGTGTGTGTGTGTGTCTTTATCCAGTGTGTTTGTGTGTGTGTGTGTGTCCAGTGTGTGTGTGTGCACGTGTATCAGTACACACACTGGACACACACACACACACACACTGGATACACACACACACACACTAGACACACACACACACACACTGGACACACACAAACAATGGACACACACACACAGTGGACAAACACACACACACACACACACACACACACTGGACACACACCGGGGACACACACAAACACAAACACACACTGGACACACACTGGACACACACAAACACACAGACTTACTCACACTGGACACACACAAACAATGGACACACACACACAGTGGACAAACACACACACACACACAAACACACACACACTGGACACACACTGGACACACACACACACACTGTAAACATACACACTGGACACATATACACAAAGGACACACACACACACACAAACACACTCTAGACACACACAAACACACACACACTGGACACACACACACACACAAGGATTAATTTAGTAGTGTTTAGAAACATGTTATCTACTGTTAATAATGATACATTAATTCATATATATACAGTACCAGTCAAAAGTTTGGACACACCTACTCTTTCAAGGGTTTGTCTTTATTTTTACTATTTTTTCCATTGTAGAATAATAGTGAAGACATTAAAACTATGAAATAACACATATGGAATAATGTAGTAACCAAAAAAGTGTTAAACAAATGAAAATATATTTTATATTTGAAATTCTTCAAATAGCCACCCTTTGCCTTGATGACAGCTTTGCACACTCTTGATATTCTCTCAACCAGCTTCACCTGGAATGCTTTTCCAACAGTCTTGAAGGAGTTCCCATATATGCTCCCATATATATCCCAGCCGTTCCCATATTCCCATATATATCCCAGCCGTTTTCATTGACCTGGCCAAGGCTTTCGACTCTGTCAACCACCGCATTCTTATTGGCAGACTAAATAGCCTTGGTTTCTCAAATGACTGCCTCGCCTGGTTCACCAACTACTTCTCAGATAGAGTTCAGTGTGTCAAATCGGAGGGCTTGTTGTCTGGACCTATGGCAGTCTCTATGGGGGTGCCACAGGGTTCAATTCTTGGGCCGACTCTTTTCTCTGTGTATATCAATGACGTCGCTCTTGCTGCTGGTGACTCTCAGATCCACCTCTACGCAGACGACACCATTTTGTATACATCTGGCCCTTCATTGGACACTGTGTTAACAAACCTCCAAACGAGCTTCAATTCCATACAACACTCATTCAGTAGCCTCCAACTGCTCTTAAACACTAGTAAAACTAAATGCATGCTCTTCAACCGAACGCTGCTTGCACCCGCACACCCGACTAAAATCACTACTCTCGACGGGTCTGACCTAGAGTATGTGGACAACTACAAATATCTAGGTGTCTGGTTAGACTGTAAACTCTCCTTCCAGACTCACATTAAGAATCTCCAATCCAAAGTTAAATCTAGAATCAGTTTCCTATTTCGCAACAAAGCCTCCTTCACTCATGCTGCCAAACATGCCCTCGTAAAACTGACTATCCTACCGATCCTTGACTTCGGTGATGTCATTTACAAAATTGCCTCCAACACTCTACTCAGCAAATTGGATGTAGTCTATCACAGTGCCATCCGTTTTGTCTCCAAAGCCCCATATACTACCCACCACTGTGAACTGTACGCTCTTGTTGGCTGGTCCTCACTACATATTTGTCGCCAAACCCACTGGCTCCAGGCCATCTATAAATCACTGCTAGGCAAATCCCCGCCTTATCTTAGCTCATTGGTCACCATAGCAACACCCACCCGTAGTCTGCGCTCCAGCGGGTATATCTCACTGGTCATCCCCAAAGCCAACACCTCCTTTGGCCGCAATTCCTTCCAGTTCTCTGCTGCCTATGACTGGAACAAATTGCAAAAATCTCTGCAGCTGGAGACTCTTATCTCCCTCACTAACTTTAAGCATCAGTTGTCAGAGCAGCTTACCGATCACTGCACCTGTACACAGACCATCTGAAATTAGCCCGCCCAACTACCTCATTCCTATATTGTTATTTATTTTGCTCTTTTGCACCCCAGTATCTCTATTTGCACATCATCTCTTGCACATCTATCAGTCCAATGTTAATACTAATTGTAATTTTTTTTTGCACTATAGCCTATTTTATTGCCTTACCTCCATAACTTGCTAAATTTGCACACACTGTATATTATATGTATTTCTGTTGTATTTTTTGACTTTGTTTGTTTTGCCCCATATGTAACTCTGTATTGTTGTTTTTATCGCACTGCTTTGCTTTATCTTGGCCAGGTCGCAGTTGTAAATGAGAACTTGTTCTCAACTGGTTTACCTGGTTAAATAAAGGTGAAATAAATAAAATGCTGAGCACTTGTTGGCTGCTTTTCCTTCACTCTGCCGTCCAACTCATCCCAAACCATCTCAGTTGGGTTGAGTTCGGGTGATTGTGGGGGCCAGGTCATCTGATGCAGCACTCAATCCCTCTCCTTACACAGTCTGGAAGTGTGTTGGGTCATTGTCCTGTTGAAAAACAAATGATAGTCCCACTAAGCCCAATCCAGATGGGATGGCGTATCGCTGCAGAATGCTGTGGTAGCCATGCTGGTTAAGTGTGCCTTGAATTCTAAATAAATCACAGACAGTGTCACCAGCAAAGCACCCCCACACCATAACACCTCCTCCTCCATGCTTTACGGTGGGAACTACACATGCCGAGATCATCCGTTCACCCACACCGCTTCTCACAAAAACACGGCGGTTGGAACCAAAAATCTTAAATTTGGACTTTAGGCCAAAGGACAAATGTCCACCCGTGTAATGTCCATTGCTCGTTATTCTTGGCCCAAGCAGGTCTCTTCTTCTTATTGGTGTCCTTTAGTAGTGGTTTCTTTACAGCAATTCAACCATGAAAGCCTGATTCACACAGTCACCTCTGAACAGTTGATGTTGAGCTGTGACTTGAACTCTGTGAAGAATTTATTTGGGCTGCAATTTCTGAGGCTGGTAACTCTGATGAACGTATCCTCTGCAGCAGAGGTAACTTTGGGTCTTCCATTCCTGTGGCGGTCCTCATGAGAGCCAGTTTCATCATAGCGCTTGATGTTTTTTGCGACTGCACTTGAAGAAACTTTCAAAGTTGTTGAAATGTTCCGTATTGACTGGCCGTCATGTCTTAAAGTAATGATGGACTGTCATTTCTCTTTGCTTATTTGAGATGTTCTTGCCATAATATGGACTTGGTCTTTTACCAAATAGGGCTATCTTCTGTATACCACCCCTACCTTGTCACAACACAACTGATTGGCTCAAACACATTAAGAAGGAAATAGATTCAACAAATTAACTTTTAAGAAGGCACACCTGTTAATTGAAATGCATTCCAGGTGACTACCTCATGAAGCTGGTTGAGAGAATGCCAAGAGTGTGCAATGCTGTCATCAAGGCAAAGGGTGGCTGTTTGAAGAATCTCAAATATACAATATATTTGGATTAATTTAACACTTTTTTGGTTACTACATGATTCCATATGTGTTATATCATAGTTTTGATGTCTTCACTATTATTCTACAATGTAAAAAATAGTAAAAATAAAGAAAAACCCTTGAATGTGTAGGTGTGTGTATATATACATATATGAATAGATATGGCAGGTTTCAGGACTCTGATGTATCTGAAATTCTTGAAAGAATGTATTTTCACACCAAAGAATAGCAGTGTGATTTTAATATGATTGTACTTTTGCAGGCTGTCACGCTGTCTAGTCACAGCGGAAGGCTGTGCTTCTCTGGTCTCAGCTCTGAAGTCGAACCCCTCACACCTGAGAGAGCTGGACCTGAGTAACAATGACCTGAAGGATTCAAGAGTGAAGCTGCTCTCTGCTGGACTGGGGAATCCCCACTGTAAACTGGAGACTCTGAGGTCAGTATTCCTGTAGTTGGTCAACAAGTGATAACTGTTCACCAGATCCACATGTGTTTACCAGGCACACATAGTCCATACCATATGTGTTTGGACAGTGAAGCTTACAGTTTTACATTTGGTGCTATGCTCCAGCATTTTGGATTTGAGATAGAATGTTTCATATTAGGTGACAGTATATAATGTCACCTTTTATTTGAGGGTATTCATACATATCTGTGTTACTGTTTAGAAATGAAAGGACTTTATGTATCTAGTTCTCCCATTTGAAAAGGTCGTAATAATTTGGACATATTCACTTATATTGTATTAAAGTAGTCATAAGTTTAGTATTTGGCCCCATATTCCTTACCTGCAGTGATTACATCAAGCTTGTGATTCTACAAACTTGTTGAATACATTTGCAGTTTGATTTGGTTGTGTTTTGGATGATGTTTTTCCCAATAGAAACTGAATGGTGAATAATGTCCTGTCATTTTATAGTCACTTCACTTGTATTGTCAGTAAGAATAGAAGATGTTTCTGAACACTTCTACATTCATGTGGACGCTACCATGATTATGAATAATCATGAATGAATCATGAATAATGATGAATGAGAAAGTTACAGAGGAACAAGGATCATACCCCCTCTGTTATTGGTAATGGTGAGAGGTTAGCATGTTTTGTTGTAGCCTCTGTAACTTTCTCACTCATTATCATTCATGATTCATTCATGATTTTTCTTAATCATGTCATCATCAGGATTCATTTAGTAATGTTTAGAAACATGTTATCTACTCACTTAGACAGAAGATTAATCCAGTCATCATCCACCATTCAGTTAATATTGGACAAAACATATCCCAAAACACAACCAAAACAAAAAAATGTATGCACGCATGACTGTAAGTCGCTTTGGATAAAAGCGTCTGCTAAATGGCATATTATTATTATTATTATATTATAACTGCAAATGCAACCAACGAGTTTGGACCAAATACTCAACTTTTGACAACTTTAATACACTATAAGTCAAATGGTCAGAATACTTATCACTTTTTCAAATAGGGGGAATAGATACATAATGTGGTTTCATTTCTAAACGGTGAAAAAAATATACTGCCACTATTTTCACCACCAAAGAATAGCAGTGTGGTTTTAATATGATTTGACTCTTTGCAGGCTGTCAGGCTGTCTAGTCACAGAGGAAGGCTGTGCTTCTCTGGTCTCAGCTCTGAAGTCAAACCCCTCACACCTGAGAGAGCTGGACCTGAGCTACAATCACCCAGGAGACTCAGGAGTCAGACTGCTCTCTGCTGGACTGGAGGATCCACACTGCAGACTGGAGAAACTCAAGTATGTAGAGGGTTTATGTCAATGTTCATATCAGACATGTTGGAGTTATCAGGCTAGTTAAGACAAACATTCTGACCACCACTTGGACTCAGTTATATAAAGACTGTGTGTGTGTGTGTGTGTGTGTGTGTGTGTGTGTGTGTGTGTGTGTGTGTGTGTGTGTGTGTGTGTGTGTGTGTCCAGTGTGTGTGTTGTGTGTGTGTGTGTGTGTGTGTTTGTGTGTCCGGTGTGTGTGTGTGTGTGTGTGTCCTGTGTGTGTGTGTGTGTCTGTGTGTCCCCAGTGTGTGTGTTGTGTGTGTGTGTGTGTGTGTGTTTGTGTGTTTGTGTGTGTGTGTGTGTGTGTGTGTCCAGTGTGTGTGTGTGTGTGTGTGTGTGTATCAGTACACACACTGGACACACACACACACTGGACACACATGCACACTGGACACACACACACACTGGACACATACACACAAAGGACACACACACACACAAAGGACGCACCCACACACACTGGACAAACACACACACACACACACACACTGGACAAACACATACACACACTAGACAAACACATACACACTGGACACACACACACACACTAGACACACACACACACACACACAAACACAAACACACACTAGACATACACACAGGACACACACACACACTGGACAAACACAAACACACACACACACACACATACACACTGGACACACACACTCACACACACACTGGACACACACACACACACTGGACAAACACCAGACACAAACACACACTGGACACACACTGGACACACACAAACTCACAGACTTACTCACACTGGACACACACACACACACACACTGTAAACACACAAACACACACACTAGACACACACACATACACTAGACACACACACACACAGTAGACACACACACACACACACACACACACACACACACACACACACACACTAGACATACACACACACTGGACAAACAAACACACACACACACACTGGACACACCCACACATACTGGACACACAAACACACACTTGACATACACACACACACACACACACCGGACACACACACACTCACTGGACACACACACACACAAACACTGGACACACACACACACACACACACTGGACACACACACACACACACACACTGGACACACACACACACTTGGACAAATGTATATACTTACTGTTTGTGTGTGTGTGTGTGTGTGTGTGTGTGTGTGTGTGTGTGTGTGTGTGTGTGTGTGTGTGTGTGTGTGTGTGTGTGTGTGTGTGTGTGTGTGTGTGTGTGTGTGTGAGTTCAGGTGTATCCCTCAATGACTGTCTGTTCTTCTGCTTACCGCTACAGTGTGGAACATGGTGGAGAGAACACAATGACACCTGGACTTAGAAAATGTGAGTGTTGACTGCTGTGAAGAATATGACTAAGAATAAGTCTTAATTCAAGTGAAGTCAAAGTCAAAGACCACCATCATTACTTACTTGGTCATATTAAATATCAGCTGTAGTTCTACAGAAGCACAAATCAGGGACACCAAAGTTTACAAAGAGTTGCTTTGACAATGTGTGTGTCTGTGTGTGTGTGTGACGTGTTCGTGTTACTTTAGAAATGTGTGTGTTCAGGATGTGTGTGTGTGTGTGTGTTCAGGATGTGTGTGTTTGTGTGTGTGTGTGTGTTCAGTGTGTGTGTGTGTTCAGGATGATGATGATTTGTAATATTGTGTGTGTGTTCAGGATGTGTGTGTGTGTGTGTGTGTGTGTGTGTGTAATTAATGGGAATAAGTGTGTTTTATATTACCATTCAGTATAACATATGATCATTCAAGAAGTCTCAAGTTACCTTAACTTCTCCTTTTGATACCTAGAAACATCTACATTAAATGAATTAGTGAAAAGTGAGTTAACATTCTAATGTGAATGATGATGATTTCTAATATTGTGTCTGGTTTCATCCATCAGATGTCTGTGATCTCACACTGGACCCAAACACAGTAAACAGACTCCTCTCTCTGTCTCAGGAGAACAGAAAGGTGACATGTAGGAGAGAGAAGCAGCCGTATCCTGATCACCCAGAGAGATTTGAGGTCTGTAGACAGGTGCTGTGTAGAGAGGGTCTGACTGGGCGCTGTTACTGGGAGGTAGAGTGGAGTGGGAGAGGGGCTGTTATAGCAGTGGCATATAAAGGAATCAGCAGGAGAGGAGGGGGTTATGACTGTTGGATTGGATGGAATGACAAGTCCTGGAGTCTGATCTGCTCTGACAACCGTTACTCTGCCTGGCACAATAATAAGTCCACTACCATAGACGTCCCCTCCTCCAGCTCCCACAGAGTAGGAGTGTATCTGGACTGGCCAGCCGGCACTCTGTCCTTCTACAGAGTCTCCTCTGACACACTGACCCACCTGAACACATTCCACTCCACATTCACTGAGCCCCTCTATCCAGGGTTTAGGGTTTATGATGTTGACTCCTCAGTGTCCCTGTAAATAATAACCATGGTAACACTAACACACACACACACACACACACACACACACACACACACACACACACACACACACTGGCCACACACACACACACACTGGACACACACACACACAAACTGGCCACACACACTGGACACACACACACACACACACACACACACACACACACACACACACACACACACACACACTGTACACATACACACACAAACACACACACTGAACACACACACTGGACACACACACACTGGACACACACACACACACACACTGGACAAACACACACACACACACACACTGGACACACTCATACTGGACACACACACACACACACACACACACCAGACACACACACACATACACTGGACACACACACACACACACACACATACACACACACACACACACACACTGAACACACACACTGGACACACACACACACACACACACACACTGGACACACACACACACACTGTACAAATACACACACACACACTGGACACACACACACTGGACACACTCACACTGGACACACACACACACTGGACACACACACACACTGGACACACACACACACATACACTGGACACACACACACACTAGACATACACGCACACTAGACAAACAAACACACTGGACACACTCACACTGGACATACACACACACTGGACACACACACACACTGGACATACACACACACTGGACACACACACACACTGGACACACACACACACTGGACACACACACACACTGGACACACTCACACACTGGACACACACACACACACACACTGGACAAACACACACACACACACACTGGACAAACACACACACTGGACACACTCACACCGGACACACACACACACATACACCGGACACACACACACACACACACACACACACACACACACACACACACACACACATACTGGACACACACAAACACACACACACTGGACAAACACACACACACACACTGGACACTCACACACACTGGACACACTCACCGGGGACACACACACACACACATACACTGGACACAAACAAACACACACACACTGGACACACACACACACTGGACACACACACACACCGGACACACACACACTGGACACACTCACACTGGACACACACACACTGGACACACACACACTGGACACACACACACACATACACTGGACACACACACACACACTAGACACACACGCACACTAGACAAACAAACACACTGGACACACTCACACTGGACATACACACACACTGGACACACACACACACATACACTGGACACACACACACTAGACACACACGCACACTAGACAAACAAACACACTGGACACACACATACTGGACACAAACACACACTGGACACACACACACACTGGACACACACACACACTGGACACACTCACACACTGGACACACACACACACACACACTGGACAAACACACACACACACACACTGGACAAACACACACACTGGACACACTCACACCGGACACACACACACACACACACACCGGACACACACACACACACACATACACTGGACACACACAAACACACACACACTGGACAAACACACACACTGGACACACACACACACACACACTGGACACACACACACACTGGACACACACACACACACCGGACACATACACACACACACATATACACTGGACACACACACACACTAGATACACACACACACACACACACACACTGGACACACACATACACACACACACACACTCGCACTGGACACACACACACACACACACACACACACACACACACACACACACACACACTGTACACACACACACACACACACACACACACACACACACACTGAACACACACAAACACACACACACACAAACACACACACACAGGACAAACACACACACTGGACACACACACTGGACACACACACGCAGGACAAACACACACACACACACACACACACCGGACACACACACACACACACACAAACACACTGGAGACACACAAACACACACACACACACACACACACACACTGGACACACACACTGAACACACACACGCACACTGGACACACACACACACAGGACACACACACTGGACACACACACACACATACTGGACACACACACAGGACACACAGGACACATTTCCTTGTGTTGGATTTTGATGAAAGGAAATCCCATATAGCCTACTGGACAGGACTTTGCTATGGCATCTTCTGTTTGGGTGTCTCAGGTCAGGTCTGAGCCATGATCAGAATGTGTCTCTGTGTCTATTTCCAGCCCTGCCATTTCTACCTGTCCTGATCTAGTGTTTCACCCCTGACCTCCTCACACCGTCTCACTGTCCATGTCTGCTTTTAGCTCCCACCTCTACTTCACTGTGTTATAATGGACCTTATGCTTGTTATGTCACCTCTGGAACCAGTTATCAAACATACTGACCTTTCTGACCCTATCCCATGGCCCTACTTTCTACAACTGAACATTTCAATTCCTCTATGAGTTTTGTTTAGTGTCCATTTACTTATCTATGTATTTGTTGCATATTGGGGTTGTGCTGCATAGCATCATGGGGGTTTGTATGTGTTGAGATGATCACGTTCCAGATAAATGGTTGAACTGATTCCTGTCTCCTGTCTCATCATTATTGAATTGTTATACAGACGTGGTTATGAAACCCACGAGACATAACAAAAGATTGGTGATTAGTAAGTCTGAATCTACAGGAACTATTCTGTCTGGAAGAAGTGAGTTTTTACAACTGTTTAAAACTGTTATTTTCTGTGGTCCAGTCTAGGCTAATGTTAGCACAGTGTATTGATAGCAGAGGCAAGTGCATAGTCGAGCTAGCTAAGAGAGAGTTAACATCGTCATGGACGTCAGAAAAGGACTCGAGACGGACGTCGGAGCGGGAAAACAACGTGATTAAAAGGGAGGAATATACAGTGATTAAAGAAAAGGACATTTATTCAACTGTGAAGACAAACCTTTTAATTAAATCTGCTAAATGAGCGAACT
The DNA here is from genome assembly GCF_964263955.1 of Coregonus lavaretus. Taxonomy (NCBI): domain Eukaryota; kingdom Metazoa; phylum Chordata; class Actinopteri; order Salmoniformes; family Salmonidae; genus Coregonus; species Coregonus lavaretus. Next base: position 1,979 of record NW_028159328.1, on the reverse strand, counting down.
TAGGTGGAAACATTAGTGAGTGAAGTGAATGAAGATCACGTGACTGAGGAAAATATTGCTGTGTTTGAGAACAATATTGAAGTGAGTGACAATCAGGAGCTTATTGAGAAATGAACAATTATTGGAATTGATGGAAACATTGGACAGTTTGGTGAAAGTATTGAACAGTGGAGCTCATATACAGAACGGTTTGAATATTTAGTTCTTGTAAATGCCATGGATGAGGACAACATTGTGCCTCCATGTTTTAGTGTAATGGGGCCAAAGACATTTAATTTACTAGGCAGCCTGCTACAGCCAGACAGAACAGGTAATAAGACGTATGGGGATATTGTGGAGATATATAAAGGACATTTTTCACCACAACCACTAGTTAATGCTGAAAGGTTCAGGTTCCACAGGAGACATCAGGAAGAGGGAGAATCAGTAACAATGTTTGCTGCTGCATTAAAGAAACTACCAGAACACTGAGTTTAATGCTGTTCTAAATGACATCATTAGAGACAGACTAGTATGTGGGCTACGGAGTGAAGCTACACAAAAGAGACTGTTGACTGAAAGTCATCTGACCTTGGCAAAGGACATTGGAATCAGTATGTCCATGGAACTAGCTGCTAAAGAGGCTCACCAGTTGAGTTCATCAGGAACTTAGTGGGTTCATCTAACAATCCTAATCACCAGCTGATACATTGTAATCACATACACAGGGTAAACCTTCCACCTAGAAAACATCATTTAATGAACAATTTAATGAATTAACCTCTCTTCTGTGTGATCTATGTAATCAATGTATGGTTCTGTATTTATTTTTCTCAGTTCACCTTGTGTTCTTGAACGTAGCCCTGTTTCTTTGTGTTCTTGAACGTAGCCCTGTTTCTTTGTGTTCTTGAACGTAGCAATGTTTCTTTGTGTTCTTGAACGTAGCCCTGTTTTTTTGTGTACTTGAACGTAGCCCTGTTTCTTTGTGTTCTTGAACATAGCCCTGTTTCTTTGTGTTCTTGAACGTAGCCCTGTTTCTTTGTGTTCTTGAACGTAGCCCTGTTTCTATGTGTTCTTGAACATAGCCCTGTTTCTTTGTGTTCTTGAACGTAGCCCTGTTTCTTTGTGTTCTTGAACGTAGCCCTGTTTCTTTGTGTTCTTGAACGTAGCCCTGTTTCTTTGTGTTTTTGAACGTAGCCCTGTTTCTTTGTGTTCTTGAACGTAGACCTGTTTCTTTGTGTTCTTGAATGTAGCCCTGTTTCTTTGTGTTCTTGAACGTAGACCTGTTTCTTTGTGTTCTTGACCGTAGCCCTGTTTCTTTGTGTTCTTGAACGTAGACCTGTTTCTTTGTGTTCTTGAACGTAGACCTGTTTCTTTGTGTTCTTGAACGTAGCCCTGTCTTTCATTTTTGTTCATTGATTTCACCTGTGTTAGTTACTCACCTGGTCTCATCAGCTCCTTATTTAGTTCAGTTCATTCTGTTTGTGCCTTGTGAGGTATTGTTCGTTTTGACTCTACTAAGACTTTTCCTAGCTTGTTTGTGAGAACAGTTATAGCCTTCAGTCCTAGTTTTGATTCACCTGCCTGTTTGCCTACCTGTGTATGACCATTGCCTGTCTGTGACCACGATTCCTGTCTTCTGTAAAGGCGTAATAAACACCTGTCGCTCTGGGCGTGAATCTACACCTTTTTCTCCCTGAGTATTCATTACAGTACCCTAATGTTAAGTGTCATAAATGTATAGTTATTAGGAGCATCTTTAAAGATAATAAGAAAGAGGGAAAAAGATAGGAACTAAATGAAATGATGAAAGTATAAAATAGTAACCATCTGGTGAGCTAATACCCTGACCCTACCACAAACCCACCAACCCCCTCCCCAACTGAGGGAGTTAATAAACCATACCCTTAGACGCTAGTCTTTAAGCTAGATGTACCTGCTATGCATAGCATCGCCCCAAAGAGGTTCATTCTAAATTATATGGATATGGCATTAGAAGT
>NW_028159329.1:27500-38377 GCF_964263955.1 Coregonus lavaretus | reverse complement strand
CTAGCGGGGCTAAGGGCGTCACTCAGGCTGTGGAGGTCTGAGTGGGGACTTAGTCTGTGAGCGGAGAAAAAAAAAGAACCAGGGCAGGCAGCCCAAGGGCGGTGGGCACCCCGAGTCCGAGCAGGGTTGGTCGGACTAGCAGGCTAAGGGCGTCACTCAGGCAGCGGAGGTCTGAGTGGGGACTTAGTCTGTGAACGGGGGAAAAATACAAATAAAATTGGGTTACCAGGTACGATGAGCTTGTTTTGGGTTACCAGGTACGCGTGGTTCCTGAAGGCCGGGCTTAAGACTACTTTGTGTCCGCGGGAGGGGTGCTTAAGAGTGGGTGCCCCGGTTCGCCTGGTGGTCGTGGTTCTGGAGCCCAGGCCACCCAGGGAGTGAGCTGCAGTCTCAGGCCGAGTGAGAGATGGTTTGAGCGGGCATGGAGTGTGGGCCTGGAGGCATGGAGGTCGGAGAGGCATGGAGGTCGAGGGAGTGAGCTGCAGTCTCAGTCCGAGTGAGAGATGGTTTGAGCGGACACAGAGTGTGGGCCTGGAGGCATGGAGGTCGGGGAGGCCCATGCAGTGAGCTGCAGTCTCAGTCCGAGTGAGAGATGGTTTGAGCGGACACAGAGTGTGGGCCTGTAGGCATGGAGGTCGGGGAGGCCATGCAGTGAGCTGCAGTCTCAGTCCGAGTGAGAGATGGTTTGAGCGGACACGGAGTGTGGGCCTGGAGGCATGGAGGTCGGGGAGGCCCATGCAGTGAGCTGCAGTCTCAGTCCGAGTGAGAGATGGTTTGAGCGGACACAGAGTGTGGGCCTGTAGGCATGGAGGTCGGGGAGGCCCATGCAGTGAGCTGCAGTCTCAGTCCGAGTGAGAGATGGTTTGAGCGGACACGGAGTGTGGGCCTGGAGGCATGGAGGTCGGGGAGGCCCATGCAGTGAGCTGCAGTCTCAGTCCGAGTGAGAGATGGTTTGAGCGGACACAGAGTGTGGGCCTGGAGGCATGGAGGTCGGGGACGCCCATGCAGTGAGCTGCAGTCTCAGTCCGAGTGAGAGATGGTTTGAGCGGACACGGAGTGTGGGCCTGGAGGCATGGAGGTCGGGGACGCCCATGCAGTGAGCTGCAGTCTCAGTCCGAGTGAGAGATGGTTTGAGCGGACACGGAGTGTGGGCCTGGAGGCATGGAGGTCGGGGACGCCCATGCAGTGAGCTGCAGTCTCAGTCCGAGTGAGAGATGGTTTGAGCGGACACGGAGTGTGGGCCTGGAGGCATGGAGGTCGGGGACGCCCATGCAGTGAGCTGCAGTCTCAGTCCGAGTGAGAGATGGTTTGAGCGGACACGGAGTGTGGGCCTGGAGGCATGGAGGTCGGGGACGCCCATGCAGTGAGCTGCAGTCTCAGTCCGAGTGAGAGATGGTTTGAGCGGGCAGGGAGTGTGGGCTTGGTGGTCGTGGTTCTGGAGCCCAGGCCATCCAGGGAGTGAGCTGCAGTCTGAGGCCGAGTGAGAGAGGGTTTGAGTGGGCAGGGAGTGTGGGCTTGGTGGTCGTGGTTCTGGAGCCCAGGCCATCCAGGGAGTGAGCTGCAGTCTGAGGCCGAGTGAGAGAGGGTTTGAGTGGGCAGGGAGTGTGGGCTTGGTGGTCGTGGTTCTGGAGCCCAGGCCATCCAGGGAGTGAGCTGCAGTCTCAGGCCGAGTGAGAGAGGGTTTCACTGGGCAGGGAGTGTGGGCTTGGTGGTCGTGGTTCTGGAGCCCAGGCCATCCAGGGAGTGAGCTGCAGTCTCAGGCCGAGTGAGAGAGGGTTTCACTGGGCATGGAGTGTAGAGATGGAGGCAATGAGCTCCAGAGGTCACAAAGGTCAATGTGGGCCTGCATGGCTGTCAGCAGGGCCACAGAGAGAAGGCCCAAGTGAATAGGTGTGTCTGTGTGAGTGAGTGAACCTGTCTCATAGGGGGGCAGAGCAGGCATCCCCTTTGGGGGCTGTCTGCTCTGTCCCCCTTTTTTTTTGGCCTCCTATACCTCTGGAGGTCAAGGGAGTAAGCTGTACTCTCAAGCCCATGTGAGAGAGGCTTTTAATGGGAAGAGAGAGTTTAAAAAGAGGCATGGAGCTCCAGAGGTCACAAAGGTCAATGTGGGCCTGCATGGATGTCAGCAGGGCATGAGGGAGAAGGCCCAAGTGAATAGGTGTGTCTGTGTGAGTGAGTGAACCTGTCTCATAGGGGGGCAGAGCAGGCATCCCCTTTGGGGGCTGTCTGCTCTGTCCCCCTTTTTTTTTTGGCCTCCTATACCTCTGGAGGTCAAGGAGTAAGCTGTACTCTCAAGCCCATGGGAGAGAGGGTTTTAATAGGGAGAGAGTGATTAAAAAGAGGCATGGTGCTCCAGGGGAGTGAGCTGTACTCTCATGCCCATGGGAGATGCCCTTTACTAGGCAGGGAGTTAGAACAAGGTGCATGGAGCTCCAGAGGTCACAAAGGTCAATGTGGGCCTGCATGGATGTCAGCAGGGCATGAGGAGAAGGCCCAAGTGAATAGGTTTGTCTGTGTGTGTCTGTGTGAGTGAGTGAGTGAGTGTGTGTGTGAACCTTTCCCACAGGAGGGCAGCACTGTGCAGGCAGCTCCAATGGAGGCTGGCTGCTCTGTGCCCATGTATTATTTGTTCTCTCTCTCTCTCTCTCCCCTTTCTTCTGGCCTGCTGGATCACTTTTGTGTGTGGAGGGCTGGACTCTGTCTCACCCATCCCAGCCATGGGCACCCAGAATGCCCATGTGTGAGTCAGGAGCCCCTCCCTGGTTCTCCTAGTGAAAATGACCTGTGGCGCCCCCCTGTGGATGGATCTTGGTGGGGGTGCTTGGACCCCTTCTTGGGGTCTCCCCCAAGCCAGCCATGCCGGCCATGGGCACCCAAAACCCCCATGTGTGAGTGAACAGCCTCCCCCAGTGTCCCCTAGTGAAATCAGGCTTAAAGTGACCTGTGGCGCCCCCCTGTGGATGGATCTTGGTGGGGGTGCTTGGACCCCTTCTTGGGGTCTCCCCAAGCCAGCCATGCCGGCCATGGGCACCAAAACCCCCATGTGTGAGTGAACAGCCTCCCCAGTGTACCCATAGTGAAATCAGGCTTAAAGTGACCTGTGGCGCCCCCTGTGGATGGATCTTGGTGGGGGTGCTTGGACCCCTTCTTGGGGTCTCCTCCAAGCCAGCCATGCCGACCATGGGCACCCAAAACCCCATGTGTGAGTGACAGCCTCCCCAGTGTACCCATAGTGAAATCAGGCTTAAAGTGACCTGTGGCGCCCCCCTGTGGATGGATCTTGGTGGGGGTGCTTGGACCCCTTCTTGGGGTCTCCCCCAAGCCAGCCATGCCGGCCATGGGCACCCAAAACCCCCATGTGTGAGTGAACAGCCTCCCCAGTGTACCCATAGTGAAATCAGGCTTAAAGTGACCTGTGGCGCCCCCCTGTGGATGGATCTTGGTGGGGGTGCTTGGACCCCTTCTTGGGGTCTCCTCCAAGCCAGCCATGCCGACCATGGGCACCCAAAACCCCCATGTGTGAGTGAACAGCCTCCCCAGTGTACCCATAGTGAAATCAGGCTTAAAGTGACCTGTGGCGCCCCCCTGTGGATGGATCTTGGTGGGGGTGCTTGGACCCCTTCTTGGGGTCTCTCCAAGCCAGCCATGCCGGCCATGGGCACCCAAAACCCCCATGTGTGAGTGAACAGCCTCCCCAGTGTACCCATAGTGAAATCAGGCTTAAAGTGACCTGTGGCGCCCCCCTGTGGATGGATCTTGGTGGGGGTGCTTGGACCCCTTCTTGGGGTCTCCTCCAAGCCAGCCATGCCGACCATGGGCACCCAAAACCCCCATGTGTGAGTGAACAGCCTCCCCAGTGTACCCATAGTGAAATCAGGCTTAAAGTGACCTGTGGCGCCCCCCTGTGGATGGATCTTGGTGGGGGTGCTTGGACCCCTTCTTGGGGTCTCCTCCAAGCCAGCCATGCCGACCATGGGCACCCAAAACCCCCATGTGTGAGTGAACAGCCTCCCCAGTGTACCCATAGTGAAATCAGGCTTAAAGTGACCTGTGGCGCCCCCCTGTGGATGGATCTTGGTGGGGGTGCTTGGACCCCTTCTTGGGGTCTCCCCCAAGCCAGCCATGCCGGCCATGGGCACCCAAAACCCCCATGTGTGAGTGAACAGCCTCCCCAGTGTACCCATAGTGAAATCAGGCTTAAAGTGACCTGTGGCGCCCCCCTGTGGATGGATCTTGGTGGGGGTGCTTGGACCCCTTCTTGGGGTCTCCTCCAAGCCAGCCATGCCGACCATGGGCACCCAAAACCCCCATGTGTGAGTGAACAGCCTCCCCAGTGTACCCATAGTGAAATCAGGCTTAAAGTGACCTGTGGCGCCCCCCTGTGGATGGATCTTGGTGGGGGTGCTTGGACCCCTTCTTGGGGTCTCCCCCAAGCCAGCCATGCCGGCCATGGGCACCCAAAACCCCCATGTGTGAGTGAACAGCCTCCCCAGTGTACCCATAGTGAAATCAGGCTTAAAGTGACCTGTGGCGCCCCCCTGTGGATGGATCTTGGTGGGGGTGCTTGGACCCCTTCTTGGGGTCTCCTCCAAGCCAGCCATGCCGACCATGGGCACCCAAAACCCCCATGTGTGAGTGAACAGCCTCCCCAGTGTACCCATAGTGAAATCAGGCTTAAAGTGACCTGTGGCGCCCCCCTGTGGATGGATCTTGGTGGGGGTGCTTGGACCCCTTCTTGGGGTCTCCTCCAAGCCAGCCATGCCGACCATGGGCACCCAAAACCCCCATGTGTGAGTGAACAGCCTCCCCAGTGTACCCATAGTGAAATCAGGCTTAAAGTGACCTGTGGCGCCCCCCTGTGGATGGATCTTGGTGGGGGTGCTTGGACCCCTTCTTGGGGTCTCCCCCAAGCCAGCCATGCCGGCCATGGGCACCCAAAACCCCCATGTGTGAGTGAACAGCCTCCCCAGTGTACCCATAGTGAAATCAGGCTTAAAGTGACCTGTGGCGCCCCCCTGTGGATGGATCTTGGTGGGGGTGCTTGGACCCCTTCTTGGGGTCTCCTCCAAGCCAGCCATGCCGACCATGGGCACCCAAAACCCCCATGTGTGAGTGAACAGCCTCCCCAGTGTACCCATAGTGAAATCAGGCTTAAAGTGACCTGTGGCGCCCCCCTGTGGATGGATCTTGGTGGGGGTGCTTGGACCCCTTCTTGGGGTCTCCTCCAAGCCAGCCATGCCGACCATGGGCACCCAAAACCCCCATGTGTGAGTGAACAGCCTCCCCAGTGTACCCATAGTGAAATCAGGCTTAAAGTGACCTGTGGCGCCCCCCTGTGGATGGATCTTGGTGGGGGTGCTTGGACCCCTTCTTGGGGTCTCCTCCAAGCCAGCCATGCCGACCATGGGCACCCAAAACCCCCATGTGTGAGTGAACAGCCTCCCCAGTGTACCCATAGTGAAATCAGGCTTAAAGTGACCTGTGGCGCCCCCCTGTGGATGGATCTTGGTGGGGGTGCTTGGACCCCTTCTTGGGGTCTCCCCCAAGCCAGCCATGCCGGCCATGGGCACCCAAAACCCCCATGTGTGAGTGAACAGCCTCCCCAGTGTACCCATAGTGAAATCAGGCTTAAAGTGACCTGTGGCGCCCCCCTGTGGATGGATCTTGGTGGGGGTGCTTGGACCCCTTCTTGGGGTCTCCTCCAAGCCAGCCATGCCGACCATGGGCACCCAAAACCCCCATGTGTGAGTGAACAGCCTCCCCAGTGTACCCATAGTGAAATCAGGCTTAAAGTGACCTGTGGCGCCCCCCTGTGGATGGATCTTGGTGGGGGTGCTTGGACCCCTTCTTGGGGTCTCCTCCAAGCCAGCCATGCCGACCATGGGCACCCAAAACCCCCATGTGTGAGTGAACAGCCTCCCCAGTGTACCCATAGTGAAATCAGGCTTAAAGTGACCTGTGGCGCCCCCCTGTGGATGGATTCGGCTGTGGGTGCTTGGACCCCTTCTCGGGGTCCCCCCCAAGCCAGCCATGCCGGCCATGGGCACCCAAAACCCCCATGTGTGAGTGAACAGCCTCCCAGTGTACCCATAGTGAAATCAGGCTTAAAGTGACCTGTGGCGCCCCCCTGTGGATGGATTCGGCTGTGGGTGCTTGGACCCCTTCTCGGGGTCCCCCCCAAGCCAGCCATGCCGGCCATGGGCACCCAAAACCCCCATGTGTGAGTGAACAGCCTCCCCTGTGTCCCCATAGTGAAATCCGGCATAAAGTGACCTGTGGCGCCCCCTGTGGATGGATTCGGCTGTGGGTGCTTGGACCCCTTCTTGGGGTCTCCTCCAAGCCAGCCATGCCGACCATGGGCACCCAAAACCCCCATGTGTGAGTGAACAGCCTCCCCTGGGTACCCATAGTGAAATCAGGCTTAAAATGACATGTGGCGCCCCCCTGTGGATAGATCCGGCTGTGGGTGCTTGGACCCCTTCTTGGGGTCCCCCCCAAGCCATCCATGCCGACCATGGGCACCCCAAACCCCCATGTGTGAGTGAACAGCCTCCCCTGGGTACCCATAGTGAAATCAGGCTTAAAATGACATGTGGCGCCCCCCTGTGGATAGATCCGGCTGTGGGTGCTTGGACCCCTTCTTGGGGTCCCCCCCAAGCTGGCCATGCCTTCAATGGGCACCCAAAACCCCCATGTGTGAGTGAACAGCCTCCCCTGGGTACCCATAGTGAAATCCGGCCTAAAGTGACATGTGGCGCCCCCCTGTGGATGGATCCGGCTGTGGGGTCTTGGACCCCTTCTTGGGGTCCCCCCCAAGCCAGCCATGCCGACCATGGGCACCCAAAACCCCCATGTGTGAGTGAAAAGCCTCCCCTGGGTCCCCATAGTGAAATCCGGCCTACAATGACCTGTGGCGCCCCCCTGTGGATGGATCCGGCTGTGGGGTCTTGGACCCCTTCTTGGGGTCCCCCCCAAGCCAGCCATGCCGACCAAGGGCACCCAAAACCCCCATGTGTGAGTGAAAAGCCTCCCCTGGGTCCCCATAGTGAAATCAGGCTTAAAGTGACCTGTGGCGCCCCCCTGTGGATGGATCTTGGTGGGGGTGCTTGGACCCCTTCTTGGGGTCTCCTCCAAGCCAGCCATGCCGACCAAGGGCACCCAAAACCCCCATGTGTGAGTGAACAGCCTCCCCAGTGTACCCCTAGTGAAATCCGGCCTAAAGTGACCTGTGGCGCCCCCCTGTGGATGGATTCGGCTGTGGGTGCTTGGACCCCTTCTTGGGGTCTCCCCCAAGCCAGCCATGCCGACCATGGGCACCCAAAACCCCCATGTGTGAGTGAACAGCCTCCCCTGGGTCCCCATAGTGAAATCCGGCCTAAAATGACCTGTGGCGCCCCCCTGTGGATGGATCTGGATGGGGGTGCTTGGACCCCTTCTTGGGGTCTCCTCCAAGCCAGCCATGCCGACCATGGGCACCCAAAACCCCCATGTGTGAGTGAACAGCCTCCCCTGGGTCCCCATAGTGAAATCCGGCCTAAAATGACCTGTGGCGCCCCCCTGTGGATGGATCTGGATGGGGGTGCTTGGACCCCTTCTTGGGGTCTCCTCCAAGCCAGCCATGCCGACCATGGGCACCCAAAACCCCCATGTGTGAGTGAACAGCCTCCCCTGGGTCCCCATAGTGAAATCCGGCCTAAAGTGACCTGTGGCGCCCCCCTGTGGATGGATCTGGATGGGGGTGCTTGGACCCCTTCTTGGGGTCACCCCCAAGCCGGCCATGGGCACCCAAAACCCCCATTTGTGAGTTAAGATCATCCCCTGGTTCCCCTAGTGAAATCAGGCTTAAAATGACATGTGGGCCCCCCTGTGGATGGATCCGGGTGTGGGGTCTTGGACCCACTCTTGGGGTCACCCCCAAGCCGGCCAAGGGCACCCAAAACCCCCATGTGTGAGGTAATAGCCTCCCCTGGTTCTCCTAGTGTCCGCCGGCGGTTTACCATATGGGGGTGTCTGACCACCAACCCAATCCGAGAAAAGTGCATCAAAATCGGCCTTCCGGGAGCCAGGAGTCGGTCCCTGGTTCTCCTAATGTCAACCGGATGATTTCCATATGGGGGTGTCTGACCACCAACCCAATCCGAGAAAAGTGCATCAAAATCGGCCTTCCGGGAGCCAGGAGTCGGTCCCTGGTTCTCCTGGTGTCAACCGGATGGTTTCCATATGGGGGTGTCTGACCACCAACCCAATCCGAGAAAAGTGCATCAAAATCGGCCTTCCGGGAGCCAGGAGTCGGTCCCTGGTTCTCCTAATGTCAACCGGATGATTTCCATATGGGGGTGTCTGACCACCAACCCAATCCGAGAAAAGTGCATCAAAATCGGCCTTCCGGGAGCCAGGAGTCGGTCCCTGGTTCTCCTAATGTCAACCGGATGATTTCCATATGGGGGTGTCTGACCACCAACCCAATCCGAGAAAAGTGCATCAAAATCGGCCTTCCGGGAGCCAGGAGTCGGTCCCTGGTTCTCCTAATGTCAACCGGATGATTTCCATATGGGGGTGTCTGACCACCAACCCAATCCGAAAAAAGTGCATCAAAATCGGCCTTCCGGGAGCCAGGAGTCGGTCCCTGGTTCTCCTGGTGTCAACCGGATGGTTTCCATATGGGGGTGTCTGACCACCAACCCAATCCGAGAAAAGTGCATCAAAATCGGCCTTCCGGGAGCCAGGAGTCGGTCCCTGGTTCTCCTAATGTCAACCGGATGATTTCCATATGGGGGTGTCTGACCACCAACCCAATCCGAGAAAAGTGCATCAAAATCGGCCTTCCGGGAGCCAGGAGTCGGTCCCTGGTTCTCCTAATGTCAACCGGATGATTTCCATATGGGGGTGTCTGACCACCAACCCAATCCGAGAAAAGTGCATCAAAATCGGCCTTCCGGGAGCCAGGAGTCGGTCCCTGGTTCTCCTGTTGTCAACCGGATGATTTCCATATGGGGGTGTCTGACCACCAACCCAATCCGAGAAAAGTGCATCAAAATCGGCCTTCCGGGAGCCAGGAGTCGGTCCCTGGTTCTCCTGTTGTCAACCGGATGATTTCCATATGGGGGTGTCTGACCACCAACCCAATCCGAGAAAAGTGCATCAAAATCGGCCTTCCGGGAGCCAGGAGTCGGTCCCTGGTTCTCCTGTTGTCAACCGGATGATTTCCATATGGGGGTGTCTGACCACCAACCCAATCCGAGAAAAGTGCATCAAAATCGGCCTTCCGGGAGCCAGGAGTCGGTCCCTGGTTCTCCTAATGTCAACCGGATGATTTCCATATGGGGGTGTCTGACCACCAACCCAATCCGAGAAAAGTGCATCAAAATCGGCCTTCCGGGAGCCAGGAGTCGGTCCCTGGTTCTCCTAATGTCAACCGGATGATTTCCATATGGGGGTGTCTGACCACCAACCCAATCCGAGAAAAGTGCATCAAAATCGGCCTTCCGGGAGCCAGGAGTCGGTCCCTGGTTCTCCTGTTGTCAACCGGATGATTTCCATATGGGGGTGTCTGACCACCAACCCAATCCGAGAAAAGTGCATCAAAATCGGCCTTCCGGGAGCCAGGAGTCGGTCCCTGGTTCTCCTGTTGTCAACCGGATGATTTCCATATGGGGGTGTCTGACCACCAACCCAATCCGAGAAAAGTGCATCAAAATCGGCCTTCCGGGAGCCAGGAGTCGGTCCCTGGTTCTCCTGTTGTCAACCGGATGATTTCCATATGGGGGTGTCTGACCACCAACCCAATCCGAGAAAAGTGCATCAAAATCGGCCTTCCGGGAGCCAGGAGTCGGTCCCTGGTTCTCCTGTTGTCAACCGGATGATTTCCATATGGGGGTGTCTGACCACCAACCCAATCCGAGAAAAGTGCATCAAAATCGGCCTTCCGGGAGCCAGGAGTCGGTCCCTGGTTCTCATAGTGTCAACCGGATGGTTTCCATATGGGGGTGTCTGACCACCAACCCAATCCGAAAAAAGTGCATCAAAATCGGCCTTCCGGGAGCCAGGAGTCGGTCCCTGGTTCTCATAGTGTCAACCGGATGATTTCCATATGGGGGTGTCTGACCACCAACCCAATCCGAGAAAAGTGCATCAAAATCGGCCTTCCGGGAGCCAGGAGTCGGTCCCTGGTTCTCATAGTGTCAACCGGATGATTTCCATATGGGGGTGTCTGACCACCAACCCAATCCGAGAAAAGTGCATCAAAATCGGCCTTCCGGGAGCCAGGAGTCGGTCCCTGGTTCTCATAGTGTCAACCGGATGGTTTCCATATGGGGGTGTCTGACCACCAACCCAATCCGAGAAAAGTGCATCAAAATCGGCCTTCCGGGAGCCAGGAGTCGGTCCCTGGTTCTCATAGTGTCAACCGGATGGTTTCCATATGGGGGTGTCTGACCACCAACCCAATCCGAAAAAAGTGCATCAAAATCGGCCTTCCGGGAGCCAGGAGTCGGTCCCTGGTTCTCATAGTGTCAACCGGATGGTTTCCATATGGGGGTGTCTGACCACCAACCCAATCCGAAAAAAGTGCATCAAAATCGGCCTTCCGGGAGCCAGGAGTCGGTCCCTGGTTCTCATAGTGTCAACCGGATGGTTTCCATATGGGGGTGTCTGACCACCAACCCAATCCGAAAAAAGTGCATCAAAATCGGCCTTCCGGGAGCCAGGAGTCGGTCCCTGGTTCTCCTGTTGTCAACCGGATGATTTCCATATGGGGGTGTCTGACCACCACCCCAATCCGAAAAAAGTGCATCAAAATCGGCCTCCGTGAGCCAGGAGTCGGTCCCTGGTTCTCCTGGTGTCCGCCGGCGGACAACCATGTTGGGGTGTCTGACCAC
>NW_028159329.1:7500-17500 GCF_964263955.1 Coregonus lavaretus | reverse complement strand
GCAGTGAGCTGCAGTCTCAGTCCGAGTGAGAGATGGTTTGAGCGGACACGGAGTGTGGGCCTGGAGGCATGGAGGTCGGGGAGGCCCATGCAGTGAGCTGCAGTCTCAGTCCGAGTGAGAGATGGTTTGAGCGGACACAGAGTGTGGGCCTGGAGGCATGGAGGTCGGGGACGCCCATGCAGTGAGCTGCAGTCTCAGTCCGAGTGAGAGATGGTTTGAGCGGACACGGAGTGTGGGCCTGGAGGCATGGAGGTCGGGGACGCCCATGCAGTGAGCTGCAGTCTCAGTCCGAGTGAGAGATGGGTTTGAGCGGACACGGAGTGTGGGCCTGGAGGCATGGAGGTCGGGGACGCCCATGCAGTGAGCTGCAGTCTCAGTCCGAGTGAGAGATGGTTTGAGCGGACACGGAGTGTGGGCCTGGAGGCATGGAGGTCGGGGACGCCCATGCAGTGAGCTGCAGTCTCAGTCCGAGTGAGAGATGGTTGAGCGGACACGGAGTGTGGGCCTGGAGGCATGGAGGTCGGGGACGCCCATGCAGTGAGCTGCAGTCTCAGTCCGAGTGAGAGATGGTTTGAGCGGGCAGGGAGTGTGGGCTTGGTGGTCGTGGTTCTGGAGCCCAGGCCATCCAGGGAGTGAGCTGCAGTCTGAGGCCGAGTGAGAGAGGGTTTGAGTGGGCAGGGAGTGTGGGCTTGGTGGTCGTGGTTCTGGAGCCCAGGCCATCCAGGGAGTGAGCTGCAGTCTGAGGCCGAGTGAGAGAGGGTTTGAGTGGGCAGGGAGTGTGGGCTTGGTGGTCGTGGTTCTGGAGCCCAGGCCATCCAGGGAGTGAGCTGCAGTCTCAGGCCGAGTGAGAGAGGGTTTCACTGGGCAGGGAGTGTGGGCTTGGTGGTCGTGGTTCTGGAGCCCAGGCCATCCAGGGAGTGAGCTGCAGTCTCAGGCCGAGTGAGAGAGGGTTTCACTGGGCATGGAGTGTAGAGATGGAGGCAATGAGCTCCAGAGGTCACAAAGGTCAATGTGGGCCTGCATGGCTGTCAGCAGGGCCACAGAGAGAAGGCCCAAGTGAATAGGTGTGTCTGTGTGAGTGAGTGAACCTGTCTCATAGGGGGGCAGAGCAGGCATCCCCTTTGGGGGCTGTCTGCTCTGTCCCCCTTTTTTTTTGGCCTCCTATACCTCTGGAGGTCAAGGGAGTAAGCTGTACTCTCAAGCCCATGTGAGAGAGGCTTTTAATGGGAAGAGAGAGTTTAAAAAGAGGCATGGAGCTCCAGAGGTCACAAAGGTCAATGTGGGCCTGCATGGATGTCAGCAGGGCATGAGGGAGAAGGCCCAAGTGAATAGGTGTGTCTGTGTGAGTGAGTGAACCTGTCTCATAGGGGGGCAGAGCAGGCATCCCCTTTGGGGGCTGTCTGCTCTGTCCCCCTTTTTTTTTGGCCTCCTATACCTCTGGAGGTCAAGGGAGTAAGCTGTACTCTCAAGCCCATGGGAGAGAGGGTTTTAATAGGGAGAGAGTGATTAAAAAGAGGCATGGTGCTCCAGGGGAGTGAGCTGTACTCTCATGCCCATGGGAGATGCCCTTTACTAGGCAGGGAGTTTAGAACAAGGTGCATGGAGCTCCAGAGGTCACAAAGGTCAATGTGGGCCTGCATGGATGTCAGCAGGGCATGAGGGAGAAGGCCCAAGTGAATAGGTTTGTCTGTGTGTGTCTGTGTGAGTGAGTGAGTGAGTGTGTGTGTGAACCTTTCCCACAGGAGGGCAGCACTGTGCAGGCAGCTCCAATGGAGGCTGGCTGCTCTGTGCCCATGTATTATTTGTTCTCTCTCTCTCTCTCTCCCCTTTCTTCTGGCCTGCTGGATCACTTTTGTGTGTGGAGGGCTGGACTCTGTCTCACCCATCCCAGCCATGGGCACCCAGAATGCCCATGTGTGAGTCAGGAGCCCTCCCCTGGTTCTCCTAGTGAAAATGACCTGTGGCGCCCCCTGTGGATGGATCTTGGTGGGGGTGCTTGGACCCCTTCTTGGGGTCTCCCCCAAGCCAGCCATGCCGGCCATGGGCACCCAAAACCCCCATGTGTGAGTGAACAGCCTCCCCAGTGTCCCCCTAGTGAAATCAGGCTTAAAGTGACCTGTGGCGCCCCCTGTGGATGGATCTTGGTGGGGGTGCTTGGACCCCTTCTTGGGGTCTCCCCCAAGCCAGCCATGCCGGCCATGGGCACCCAAAACCCCCATGTGTGAGTGAACAGCCTCCCCAGTGTCCCCCTAGTGAAATCAGGCTTAAAGTGACCTGTGGCGCCCCCTGTGGATGGATCTTGGTGGGGGTGCTTGGACCCCTTCTTGGGGTCTCCCCCAAGCCAGCCATGCCGGCCATGGGCACCCAAAACCCCCATGTGTGAGTGAACAGCCTCCCCAGTGTACCCATAGTGAAATCAGGCTTAAAGTGACCTGTGGCGCCCCCCTGTGGATGGATCTTGGTGGGGGTGCTTGGACCCCTTCTTGGGGTCTCCCCAAGCCAGCCATGCCGGCCATGGGCACCCAAAACCCCCATGTGTGAGTGAACAGCCTCCCCAGTGTACCCATAGTGAAATCAGGCTTAAAGTGACCTGTGGCGCCCCCCTGTGGATGATCTTGGTGGGGGTGCTTGGACCCCTTCTTGGGGTCTCCTCCAAGCCAGCCATGCCGACCATGGGCACCCAAAACCCCCATGTGTGAGTGAACAGCCTCCCCAGTGTACCCATAGTGAAATCAGGCTTAAAGTGACCTGTGGCGCCCCCCTGTGGATGGATCTTGGTGGGGGTGCTTGGACCCCTTCTTGGGGTCTCCCCCAAGCCAGCCATGCCGGCCATGGGCACCCAAAACCCCCATGTGTGAGTGAACAGCCTCCCCAGTGTACCCATAGTGAAATCAGGCTTAAAGTGACCTGTGGCGCCCCCCTGTGGATGGATCTTGGTGGGGGTGCTTGGACCCCTTCTTGGGGTCTCCTCCAAGCCAGCCATGCCGACCATGGGCACCCAAAACCCCCATGTGTGAGTGAACAGCCTCCCCAGTGTACCCATAGTGAAATCAGGCTTAAAGTGACCTGTGGCGCCCCCCTGTGGATGGATCTTGGTGGGGGTGCTTGGACCCCTTCTTGGGGTCTCCCCCAAGCCAGCCATGCCGGCCATGGGCACCCAAAACCCCCATGTGTGAGTGAACAGCCTCCCCAGTGTACCCATAGTGAAATCAGGCTTAAAGTGACCTGTGGCGCCCCCCTGTGGATGGATCTTGGTGGGGGTGCTTGGACCCCTTCTTGGGGTCTCCTCCAAGCCAGCCATGCCGACCATGGGCACCCAAAACCCCCATGTGTGAGTGAACAGCCTCCCCAGTGTACCCATAGTGAAATCAGGCTTAAAGTGACCTGTGGCGCCCCCCTGTGGATGGATTCTGGCTGTGGGGGCTTGGACCCCTTCTTGGGGTCTCCCCAAGCCAGCCATGCCGACCATGGGCACCCAAAACCCCCATGTGTGAGTGAACAGCCTCCCCAGTGTACCCATAGTGAAATCAGGCTTAAAGTGACCTGTGGCGCCCCCCTGTGGATGGATTCGGCTGTGGGTGCTTGGACCCCTTCTCGGGGTCCCCCCCAAGCCAGCCATGCCGGCCATGGGATAACTCACCCAGAACCCCATGTGTGAGTGAACAGCCTCCCCAGTGTACCCATAGTGAAATCAGGCTTAAAGTGACCTGTGGCGCCCCCTGTGGATGGATTCGGCTGTGGGTGCTTGGACCCCCTTCTCGGGGTCCCCCCCAAGCCAGCCATGCCGGCCATGGGAAAACCCCCATGTGTGAGTGAACAGCCTCCCCTGTGTCCCATAGTGAAATCAGGCTTAAAGTGACCTGTGGCGCCCCCCTGTGGATGATTCGGCTGTGGGTGCTTGGACCCCTTCTTAGGGGTCTCCTCCAAGCCAGCCATGCCGACCATGGGCACCCAAAACCCCCATGTGTGAGTGAACAGCCTCCCCCCTGGGTACCCATAGTGAAATCAGGCTTAAAATGACATGTGGCGCCCCCCTGTGGATAGATCCGGCTGTGGGTGCTTGGACCCTTCTTGGGGTCCCCCCCAAGCCATCCATGCCGACCATGGGCACCCCAAACCCCCATGTGTGAGTGAACAGCCTCCCCTGGGTACCCATAGTGAAATCAGGCTTAAAATGACATGTGGCGCCCCCCTGTGGATAGATCCGGCTGTGGGTGCTTGGACCCCTTCTTGGGGTCCCCCCCAAGCTGGCCATGCCTTCAATGGGCACCCAAACCCCCATGTGTGAGTGAACAGCCTCCCTGGGTACCCATAGTGAAATCCGGCCTAAAGTGACATGTGGCGCCCCCCTGTGGATGGATCCGGCTGTGGGTCTTGGACCCCTTCTTGGGGTCCCCCCCAAGCCAGCCATGCCGTCCATGGGCACCCAAAACCCCCATGTGTGAGTGAAAAGCCTCCCCTGGGTCCCCATAGTGAAATCCGGCCTACAATGACCTGTGGCGCCCCCCTGTGGATGGATCCGGCTGTGGGGTCTTGGACCCCTTCTTGGGGTCCCCCCAAGCCAGCCATGCCGACCAAGGGCACCCAAAACCCCCATGTGTGAGTGAAAAGCCTCCCCTGGTCCCCATAGTGAAATCAGGCTTAAAGTGACCTGTGGCGCCCCCCTGTGGATGGATCTGGTGGGGGTGCTTGGACCCCTTCTTGGGGTCTCCTCCAAGCCAGCCATGCCGACCAAGGGCACCCAAAACCCCCATGTGTGAGTGAACAGCCTCCCCCGGTGTACCCCTAGTGAAATCCGGCCTAAAGTGACCTGTGGCGCCCCCCTGTGGATGGATTCGGCTGTGGGTGCTTGGACCCCTTCTTGGGGTCTCCCCCAAGCCAGCCATGCCGACCATGGGCACCCAAAACCCCAATGTGTGAGTGAACAGCCTCCCCTGGGTCCCCATAGTGAAATCCGGCCTAAAATGACCTGTGGCGCCCCCCTGTGGATGGATCTGGATGGGGGTGCTTGGACCCCTTCTTGGGGTCTCCTCCAAGCCAGCCATGCCGACCATGGGCACCCAAAACCCCCATGTGTGAGTGAACAGCCTCCCCTGGGTCCCATAGTGAAATCCGGCCTAAAATGACCTGTGGCGCCCCCCTGTGGATGGATCTGGATGGGGGTGCTTGGACCCCTTCTTGGGGTCTCCTCCAAGCCAGCCATGCCGACCATGGGCACCCAAAACCCCCATGTGTGAGTGAACAGCCTCCCCTGGGTCCCATAGTGAAATCCGGCCTAAAGTGACCTGTGGCGCCCCCCTGTGGATGGATCTGGATGGGGGTGCTTGGACCCCTTCTTGGGGTCACCCCCAAGCCGGCCATGGGCACCCAAAACCCCCATTTGTGAGTTAAGATCATCCCCTGGGTCCCTAGTGAAATCAGGCTTAAAATGACATGTGGCGCCCCCCTGTGGATGGATCCGGGTGTGGGGTCTTGGACCCACTCTTGGGGTCACCCCCAAGCCGGCCAAGGGCACCCAAAACCCCCATGTGTGAGGTAATAGCCTCCCCTGGTTCTCCTAGTGTCCGCCGCGGTTTACCATATGGGGGTGTCTGACCACCAACCCAATCCGAGAAAAGTGCATCAAAATCGGCCTTCCGGGAGCCAGGAGTCGGTCCCTGGTTCTCCTAATGTCAACCGGATGATTTCCATATGGGGGTGTCTGACCACCAACCCAATCCGAGAAAAGTGCATCAAAATCGGCCTTCCGGGAGCCAGGAGTCGGTCCCTGGTTCTCCTGGTGTCAACCGGATGGTTTCCATATGGGGGTGTCTGACCACCAACCCAATCCGAGAAAAGTGCATCAAAATCGGCCTTCCGGGAGCCAGGAGTCGGTCCCTGGTTCTCCTAATGTCAACCGGATGATTTCCATATGGGGGTGTCTGACCACCAACCCAATCCGAGAAAAGTGCATCAAAATCGGCCTTCCGGGAGCCAGGAGTCGGTCCCTGGTTCTCCTAATGTCAACCGGATGATTTCCATATGGGGGTGTCTGACCACCAACCCAATCCGAGAAAAGTGCATCAAAATCGGCCTTCCGGGAGCCAGGAGTCGGTCCCTGGTTCTCCTAATGTCAACCGGATGATTTCCATATGGGGGTGTCTGACCACCAACCCAATCCGAAAAAAGTGCATCAAAATCGGCCTTCCGGGAGCCAGGAGTCGGTCCCTGGTTCTCCTGTGTCAACCGGATGGTTTCCATATGGGGGTGTCTGACCACCAACCCAATCCGAGAAAAGTGCATCAAAATCGGCCTTCCGGGAGCCAGGAGTCGGTCCCTGGTTCTCCTAATGTCAACCGGATGATTTCCATATGGGGGTGTCTGACCACCAACCCAATCCGAGAAAAGTGCATCAAAATCGGCCTTCCGGGAGCCAGGAGTCGGTCCCTGGTTCTCCTAATGTCAACCGGATGATTTCCATATGGGGGTGTCTGACCACCAACCCAATCCGAGAAAAGTGCATCAAAATCGGCCTTCCGGGAGCCAGGAGTCGGTCCCTGGTTCTCCTGTTGTCAACCGGATGATTTCCATATGGGGGTGTCTGACCACCAACCCAATCCGAGAAAAGTGCATCAAAATCGGCCTTCCGGGAGCCAGGAGTCGGTCCCTGGTTCTCCTGTTGTCAACCGGATGATTTCCATATGGGGGTGTCTGACCACCAACCCAATCCGAGAAAAGTGCATCAAAATCGGCCTTCCGGGAGCCAGGAGTCGGTCCCTGGTTCTCCTGTTGTCAACCGGATGATTTCCATATGGGGGTGTCTGACCACCAACCCAATCCGAGAAAAGTGCATCAAAATCGGCCTTCCGGGAGCCAGGAGTCGGTCCCTGGTTCTCCTAATGTCAACCGGATGATTTCCATATGGGGGTGTCTGACCACCAACCCAATCCGAGAAAAGTGCATCAAAATCGGCCTTCCGGGAGCCAGGAGTCGGTCCCTGGTTCTCCTAATGTCAACCGGATGATTTCCATATGGGGGTGTCTGACCACCAACCCAATCCGAGAAAAGTGCATCAAAATCGGCCTTCCGGGAGCCAGGAGTCGGTCCCTGGTTCTCCTGTTGTCAACCGGATGATTTCCATATGGGGGTGTCTGACCACCAACCCAATCCGAGAAAAGTGCATCAAAATCGGCCTTCCGGGAGCCAGGAGTCGGTCCCTGGTTCTCCTGTTGTCAACCGGATGATTTCCATATGGGGGTGTCTGACCACCAACCCAATCCGAGAAAAGTGCATCAAAATCGGCCTTCCGGGAGCCAGGAGTCGGTCCCTGGTTCTCCTGTTGTCAACCGGATGATTTCCATATGGGGGTGTCTGACCACCAACCCAATCCGAGAAAAGTGCATCAAAATCGGCCTTCCGGGAGCCAGGAGTCGGTCCCTGGTTCTCCTGTTGTCAACCGGATGATTTCCATATGGGGGTGTCTGACCACCAACCCAATCCGAGAAAAGTGCATCAAAATCGGCCTTCCGGGAGCCAGGAGTCGGTCCCTGGTTCTCATAGTGTCAACCGGATGGTTTCCATATGGGGGTGTCTGACCACCAACCCAATCCGAAAAAAGTGCATCAAAATCGGCCTTCCGGGAGCCAGGAGTCGGTCCCTGGTTCTCATAGTGTCAACCGGATGATTTCCATATGGGGGTGTCTGACCACCAACCCAATCCGAGAAAAGTGCATCAAAATCGGCCTTCCGGGAGCCAGGAGTCGGTCCCTGGTTCTCATAGTGTCAACCGGATGATTTCCATATGGGGGTGTCTGACCACCAACCCAATCCGAGAAAAGTGCATCAAAATCGGCCTTCCGGGAGCCAGGAGTCGGTCCCTGGTTCTCATAGTGTCAACCGGATGATTTCCATATGGGGGTGTCTGACCACCAACCCAATCCGAGAAAAGTGCATCAAAATCGGCCTTCCGGGAGCCAGGAGTCGGTCCCTGGTTCTCATAGTGTCAACCGGATGATTTCCATATGGGGGTGTCTGACCACCAACCCAATCCGAGAAAAGTGCATCAAAATCGGCCTTCCGGGAGCCAGGAGTCGGTCCCTGGTTCTCCTGTTGTCAACCGGATGATTTCCATATGGGGGTGTCTGACCACCAACCCAATCCGAGAAAAGTGCATCAAAATCGGCCTTCCGGGAGCCAGGAGTCGGTCCCTGGTTCTCCTGTTGTCAACCGGATGATTTCCATATGGGGGTGTCTGACCACCAACCCAATCCGAGAAAAGTGCATCAAAATCGGCCTTCCGGGAGCCAGGAGTCGGTCCCTGGTTCTCATAGTGTCAACCGGATGGTTTCCATATGGGGGTGTCTGACCACCAACCCAATCCGAAAAAAGTGCATCAAAATCGGCCTTCCGGGAGCCAGGAGTCGGTCCCTGGTTCTCATAGTGTCAACCGGATGATTTCCATATGGGGGTGTCTGACCACCAACCCAATCCGAGAAAAGTGCATCAAAATCGGCCTTCCGGGAGCCAGGAGTCGGTCCCTGGTTCTCATAGTGTCAACCGGATGATTTCCATATGGGGGTGTCTGACCACCAACCCAATCCGAGAAAAGTGCATCAAAATCGGCCTTCCGGGAGCCAGGAGTCGGTCCCTGGTTCTCATAGTGTCAACCGGATGGTTTCCATATGGGGGTGTCTGACCACCAACCCAATCCGAGAAAAGTGCATCAAAATCGGCCTTCCGGGAGCCAGGAGTCGGTCCCTGGTTCTCATAGTGTCAACCGGATGGTTTCCATATGGGGGTGTCTGACCACCAACCCAATCCGAAAAAAGTGCATCAAAATCGGCCTTCCGGGAGCCAGGAGTCGGTCCCTGGTTCTCATAGTGTCAACCGGATGGTTTCCATATGGGGGTGTCTGACCACCAACCCAATCCGAAAAAAGTGCATCAAAATCGGCCTTCCGGGAGCCAGGAGTCGGTCCCTGGTTCTCATAGTGTCAACCGGATGGTTTCCATATGGGGGTGTCTGACCACCAACCCAATCCGAAAAAAGTGCATCAAAATCGGCCTTCCGGGAGCCAGGAGTCGGTCCCTGGTTCTCCTGTTGTCAACCGGATGATTTCCATATGGGGGTGTCTGACCACCACCCCAATCCGAAAAAAGTGCATCAAAATCGGCCTCCGTGAGCCAGGAGTCGGTCCCTGGTTCTCCTGGTGTCCGCCGGCGGACAACCATGTTGGGGTGTCTGACCACCAACCCAATCCGAGAAAAGTGCATCAAAATCGGCCTTCCGTGAGGCAGGAGTCGGTCCCTGGTTCTCCTGTTGTCAACCGGATGATTTCCATATGGGGGTGTCTGACCACCACCCCAATCCGAAAAAAGTGCATCAAATCGGCCTTCCGTGAGGCAGGAGTCGGTCCCTGGTTCTCCTGGTGTCCGCCGGCGGACAACCATGTTGGGGTGTCTGACCCACAACCCAATCCGACCAAGTGCACCCAAATCGGCCTTCCGTGAGCCAGGAGTCGGTCTCTGGTTCTCCCATCGGCCGCCGGCGGTCTTCCATGTGGGGGTGTCTGACCCACAACCCAATCCGACCAAGAGCACCCATGTCGGCCTTGTGTGAGTCAGGAGCCGTTCCCCCTGGTTCTCATTTGGGTTACCATGCACGAAGGGACATAGTGCAATTTCGGCCGATTTTTCCGATTTTTTCAAATAATGTTTAAAAATACTTCCCGATGAGCTAGAGGTCCCAAATTTGGTCTATTATCCTCTTTTATGATGAACTTCCATTACCTAAAAGGGTTTTTCTTAACTCGTATAGGAACATCAACCGTTCTGACCCCTATTTTTTTTTTTCACTTTTCTAACATAATTAAAATATAGTAAAAAATTTCCAAAAACGAATTAATTTATATATAAATGTGCGTCTATTCGTGCCCTTTTGCGCCAAAAAAACCCCATCCTGATTGGACTTTTAGTTTTTGAATTATTAACGTTTTAAGTCGTTTTTTCAAAACCGAAATCGC